>NW_013667285.1:51813-60327 GCF_000517525.1 Limulus polyphemus | reverse complement strand
GAAGTTAAGTGTATCGGTAAAGTTGTATTCGTAAAGAATAAACCAGTTTTATTAAGTAAAGAACTTGTGTCGCTAAAGTTTCGTCGGAACGAAGTTACGGAAAGTTAATTAACAAACGGAGACATAACAATACATTGTTGCCGTGTACCTTACAAATATTAGTAATTTCACAAGATGTTACAACGTGTAAAGTGATTTTGGAAATTAATTTCATAAATCCCACTGAACGTACACAAGTTCAATATATATATATATATGGGGGGGGGGGGTGTACAGCGCCTGATTAATAATGTGTTTTATGTCTGTAATTTTCGCTGACACAACTATAAAAAAACCTTCGAAATAAAAATCATTAAATCTTCAAGGTTTGTTACGTAAAATACCCAGTAGGAAGGTGGCTTACATGCAAGAACCATGATTTTAAAGTGCCAATTACACCTCCAAGTAAGAGGGCGGGCCACAAGTACAACAGAAACAAGTATTTTCGCTAGTTTTCAAATAGTTATTTACACAACAGGCTGCAAGAGGTGATTATTTTTTTTAACATCTACAGTAGTATAGGGGCGCTATTCGCAGTTCTTTGTGGCCTACCCTCTTACTAAGGCTACACTCCAACTTCATGTTTTGGCAACGTGCCAAACTGAAACAATGGATCGTCAAGGTTATATATCAAGGTCTTCTTGTATATGAATTGTTTTCATTGGTTTAAGTGGCTTCGATTATGCAAATTAATTTCAATATTGGTGAATTCTATTATAATTTGGGTTCCTTTACACAATTAAAAGAGATTCAATTTATATTTTCATTAATGCAATTAAAAAAACAGAGTTAAAATTTAAAGACATTTATTGTGAAATTAAAAGTAAAATGTTATTTGCAAAGAATATTTTAGTCATTGGCATGCAAATAAAATTTCTATTTATCGATAAATAGTTGCTTTTTTAAATATTTCAATGTACTTATGTTTGTGTTTTTTTGTTTGTTTTTTAGTTATGCACAAAGCTACACAAGGGCTATCTGTGCTCTGCCCACCACGGGTATCGAAACCAGGTTTCTAGCGTTGTAAGTCCGCAGACGTACCGCTGTGCCATTGGGGGGCCTTATGTTTGTGAGAAGTGGTAACTTGTAAGGCTACAAACCATTTTTTTTTCATAGAGGTTTACTTGTATTTTGAAATAATTGTTGCTGTTTGTAATTAAGCACAAAGCTTCACAATGGGCTATCTGTTCTCTGCCCACCACGGGAATCGAAACCCGGTTTCTAGCGTTGTAAGTCCGTCGTGCCACTGGGGACATTTTGAAATATAAAAAAAAATGCATTCATAAATTTCTGTACTGCTCTTTGTTGCATGAGTTCTACATGAAATATCCTGTAACAAATCTTATCCAAGTAGAACACTAAATCTATATAAAAATTTATTCATGTAATATATATAATGTCCTATATATAAACCTATCCAAGTAAAGGACTAACTGTATGTAAAACGTTTTGTATGTAATATATCTAAAGTGCCCTGAATACAAGCCTATCCGCTTAAAACCTAAGCCTATATAAAATGTAATGTATGTGATATATGTAAAGTGCCCTGTATACAATTCAATTCGACTAAAACACTAAGTCTATATAAAATATTCTGTATGTAATATGTATAAAACATCCTTATGTTCTGTACAAAAACGAGCTTATATGTTTTATAACTAATTATTCGATTAAAATTGTTACCAAAGCTATACTATTTAGCTACAAAATACGTTGTTAGACTTTTCTGTATAAGCTTAATACTAGTTTAAAAGTTAAACTCTCTTCTATCCCAAAGAGCAGTTGGCTAAAGAACAAGTCATAAAAGCACGACAAGATGATTAATAACTCCAGACACAAAGACCACGAATAAAATGTTCAAAAGAAAGAAAAAAGGCTCCCTTTTTATTTCTGAATGAAAATCCTAACATTCCACCGCCAGTAAAGAAAAGGCAAACTTTGTTTTGTTATATTTTATATTCTCGTTCGTATTCACTTCAGTTTAACCCCTCCCCTCCCCTCTATCCCTCCCGGAGTTAGGTTAGAAGAGTAAATAAATCTTAAACACGTTCACGTGATTTTCATTTCCACGTGTTTATACCGTATACATTTCATTACCTCTAGAGTTAGCTAAAAGACTAAAAACCTGAATCATGCTTGACATCCCTCACATACGGCGGCTGACTGATGGCCTTATTCTTTTCAACCCGAAATACAAATCATTCACTTCCATCTTCAACAATCCTAGCTAATAAATTACAGTTTGTCAGCACACTGTTAATCTCCTGTAAGTTACACGTTTCTAGTGCATTAGACAGCCCTAACGAACCACTAACATTTCCAATGTTAAAGGCAATTATATGTGTCAAAAAACATTAATACCCCATACGGGATTTATAACAACTTATTACGTACGTCCTTACTATTTGATGCAAAAAAAAAAAGTTATAATATCTAATAAATGTATGTTTAAAATGTAGAACAACGACAACATTAAAAATACATGTTCTATCAAACTGTAGAATACATATGGCCAACATGTTAACCGATATAAAAAAACACGAGCCGACTAGTGAAGAATAGCGATTTACTAGCTTCAGTATAGGCAGATTTTTATGAAATAGAAGAGCTATATATACACGCACAAAAAAAAACAAACCTATATGCAAAATTAAAGAGCGACTCCAATACGTTACTGAAACTTGTGAAAATGGCAAGTAATTACTGTTTTGTTTGTCGTTTCTTGTGTTCATTCTAGGTATCTTTACGTTCTTTTCAACTACATATATGCATCAAAAGAACTAAAGAGATAATTACATATATTCAAAGGTATTTTTTTTACGAAACAATTAAATCCATATAAGACCCAAAATCTTTCCGCGGTTGATTCACGGGTGTTAACAAAATATTACATTTATATTTATAAATTCTGCCAAGTTACCCGATTCTGTGCTTCTAAACAGATAGATAGTAACTGTAGGAAAAATATCCCACCCTATTGAGTTAATGCTAGTTTTGTGAATAACTTATTTTGTAGCAATCTCTCGCGTCGGTTATCATAGTCTTCTAATTGGGACCACTAATATGAGCTTAACGAACATTAAAGAAAAACACCAAAAGATGGAATGTAACAGCTCTATAGCTACTGTTCGTTTGTAAGACTGTTACTTGAACTTAATCAGTTCTTTGAAATTCACAGAACTTGAATATTAAGAGGAAGGAACTAAAGGTGATATGAACTCTATACTTCAGATAAACCATTGAGACAATTTTAACGTTACCAGCAGAGAGTCGAGCGTTACGAACAGAGTGTGGCTTTTATTATATAGATTATTCAACAATGACTAAGACTTTTTTTTTCTATTTGTGCGAAAAGAAAGTCTGAATTTATCAATCTTTATAGTTATATATACATATATAGTAATAACAGACAGTTTCCTCGTTTTTTACCTTTCATTGCAAAAAAGGGGAGTTGGGTTTTTCCCTTCTTTATAGTTAGATGCAGTAATAACTGAGATATTCTTTGTCTCTGTCCTTTAATAGCAAATATACATATTTTTGAATTTACCAATTTCCATAATCAAATCTAGTAGTGACTAAGGTTTTCTTCACTTGTGCTTATTCATGGCAAAAAAGAGAGTTTGAATTTTCATTTCTTTAAAGATCAATGTAAAAATAACTAAAATTTTCTTTGTCTTTACCTTTCAATTGGGAATATAAAGTTTGAATTAACTAATTTTTTTAGTTAGATCAAGCAGTAACTAAAGTTTTCTTCGTTTGTGTCTTTTCAGTGAGGAAATAAGAGTTCGAACTTGGGGCAAGCGCTGCCCAGTGGCTAGCGTACTGGACTGCCATCTGTGAGTTCAAGTTTGTGTCTTCTTATCGTCAAAAACAAAACTAAAAAGTGCGATCCGCATTTTAGGGTCATGGGTGCGTTATAAGGGTGACGGTCAAATCAAACTATTCAATCAGACAATAGTAGCCGAAGAGTTATCAGTGCTGTTGACCATCTGCCTTCACTCTAGTCTGTCAGTTCAATATTATGGACGTCCAGCGCAAATAGCACTCGAGTTGCTTTGCACGAATATCTCATCAACAAAAAGTTTGGAGTTACCCATTTTTACAGTTAAATCTGGCAATTACTGAGACTTTCTTCACGATTCGGGGGAATAAGTGAGGGTCTTGGTTAATAATATGATATTTGCATTAATCAAACTTAATACTACACGAAGAAGTCAGTTGTAAAATCATTGTAAAATCAAATAACGAGAAATGGTAAATGCGACACCGAGATTGAATTGATGTTGTCGCACTAGTGTATACGATAGATAACTGTAACATTGTATGTAATATAGTGTGTTTACCGTTGTTATTAGTATTATTGTATATACGATAGATAAGTGTAGCATTGTATGTAAGGTAGTGTGTTTACCGTTGTCATTAGTATTATTGTATATACGATAGCTAACTGTAACATTGTATGTAAAGTAGTGTGTTTACCGTTGTTATTAGTATTATTGTATATACGATAGCTAACTGTAACATTGTATGTAGAGTGTTTATTATTGTTATTAGTGTTATTGTGTATACGATAGATAACTGTAACATTGTATGTAAAGTAGTGTGTTTACCGTTGTTATTAGTATTATTGTATATACGATAGCTAACTGTAACATTGTATGTAAGGTAGTGTGTTTACCGTTGTTATTAGATTATTGTATATACGATAGCTAACTGTAGCATTGTATGTAAGGTAGTGTGTTTACCGTTGTTATTAGTATTATTGCCTATTCTTCAAAAACATGTAACAGTTACACCAAAGTTACAGTTTTGTTTAGGGATTAAACAAATAATATGTTTTTTAAAACCCTTTTAGTTTTCAAAAATTCGACGTTTTGCTAGGTTTACCTAGCATCGTCAGGTGGATAGAAAACATATTACTTGTTTTATCCATAAAGAAAACTTTAATTTTCATGTTACAAGTTCTTCCTTTAATTTAGTTCAGTTACACCAAAGAGTAATCAGTTCTTAGTATTGACACAAAGTAGTGTTAATGAGGAAAGTAGCTAATAATCTTACTTAAGGACCAAAAAAATCACTTGGTAAAACATTGTATATAATTTAGTGTTATCATTCTCGTTAGGTTTGCCCCCCCCCCAGTGGCGCAGCGGTATGTTGTGGACTTACAACGCTAAAAACCGGGTTTCGATACCCGTGGTGGGCAGAGCACAAATAGCCCATTGAGTAGCTTTGTGCTTAATTACAAACAAACAATTGTTATGTTTATTTTTATATCACATGTTACTTATATCTATTTGATGGTGTATTATATCACGTTTTACTTATATCTATTTGATGGTGTATTTTATTATATCACATATTACGTACGTTTAAATATATTTTTATAACACGTGTTACTTATATGAGAGTATATTTTTTATATCACGTGTTACATATATTAGAGCGTATTTCTGTGTTACGTGTTACATATATTAGAGCGTATTTCTGTGTCACATGTTACACATATTAGAGCGTATTTCTGTGTCACGTGTTACATATATTAGAGCGTATTTCTGTGTCACGTGTTACATATATTAGAGCGTATTTCTGTGTCACGTGTTACATATATTAGGATGTATTTTTGTGTCATGTTACATATATTTAGGTGTTGTATTTTTATATCACGTGTTAAATATATTATGGTTTATTGTTTGTGTCACGTGTTACATATATTAGGGGTGTATTTTTGTGTCACACGTTACATATGTTAGGGTGTATTTTTGTGTCACATGTTACACATATTTGGGTGTATTTTATGTCACATGTTACATATATTTAGGTGATACATTGTTTGTTCTTGATGTAAGTCTCTAGAATGAGTGGTCGTACTAAATCTGACTTATTTTGATGTTAAAATTATTGGTGAGGATACGAATGTCTCGCACTCAGAATCTAGAAGTTAGCACTTCCTTTACGGAATTGGGTTCTTTGTTATCTTTGTAAAATAGGAAAACGCATAGTTGTTTTTCAGTTTCAGTAATCAGACAATTGTAATATAAATATTTATGCAAGCATAAATACGAATAGTATAGAATTACATAAACTGATATTTTACATTTGTGTACATAAATAATACTAAATATGTAATATTATTTTATTATAAGTTACAGCTTTTACAGTAAGGAAAAACATTTTTTAAAATAAGTACAACGTTTCGATTATTCGTGAGATCATTCTCAAATACACAAGTTTTTTTTTCTTATTAAACGTCGTACCTGTTTTAAAATTATTCTTCCTTACTGTAAAAGCTATAACTTGCAATAAAATAACGCTTATGATCAGTAAGTAAACTCGAAACGAAACTATTAAGTATGTAATAGTTGAGTAATCCATCTTACATTCCAAGCACTTGAATATCTAATAAGATTTGTTATGGAATAAACGCGTTATAGTACTTAATTATATTTGTCATATTTTTACAGTACGTACCCGCGTATAGTGCGCACCTTTTTCAAATTTTTTTAGTCCAGATATGAAATGCGTACTATACGACAGAACGGTATTCTGTCGTAATCATCGTTGGACGCTGTCGGTTTGTTTGTTTGTAGTTAAGCACAAAGCTACACAATGAACTATCTGTGCTCTGCTTACCACGGGTATCGAAACTCGGTTTCTAGCGTCGTAAGTCCGTAAACATTCCACTGTGTCACTAAGGGGGGGGGGGTCTCTGTCGTATCACAGGAAGTAAAAAGAAAAGAACCACAACAATAAGGAGTAAACAAAAGTCTGAACTCCTGACATTTATATTTTAGGCTTCGAGTCATACACGTATAACGAGTTCATTTTGTCAACCATAAGGACTACACGGTTTATATGCTGGTATTTGCAAATAGTGATCAGTCAAAATATAAGACAATTGTACTATCCTATGCTACAATACATTCACAGTAACATTCAATTGTAGTTACTCTCCTATACTTTATGTACAGAGGTAACTACAATTTTAAACAATGACTCCTATATTTTATGTACAGAACATTGTTTAAAATTGTAGTTACACTCCTATACTTTATGTACAGAACATTGTTTAAAATTGTAGTTACTCTCCTATACTTTATGTACAGAGGCTACATAAAAGCCGATCAACTGTGAGAATTGCTCTGCATCCCCCCCTAGTATTTGAGTCCAAAAAATATACTGTGCAACAAACGCAGGTATACCCACATATAAAGATAACGTTACCAAGTTAACATCGTAAATTTATTATCTGTTTAATTCGTTTAAAACTAATATTACCTGCATATCTGCTCTTTAAGTATCTTTTATCTTTAACTATCTATCCTCTGTAACAAATAAATAGTAAAACTATTAACCCTATATCTGTGTATCTTTCTATCTCCATTTTAATATATACGTATGTAATATATATATGTATATATACACTAGTCAACTACTTGTCTACTTATAAATATAGAAACTAAATTTTCATCATTAAAATGAAAGCAGAGCAGTAGATAAATATTTTTGTTGAACTTAAACTTACCCTGACTTGAACTCTGACATTAATCGCGCAAGTTTCACGCGACAACACCTGTGCGATCTTGTGTCCAGTTGATATAAGACTCTGAAGGCGAAATGGGTGAACTTTTTACATTATCGCATGAATCTCAGCTTGGAGATGAGCCTGAGATGAATCGTGTTGTCAAGATCCCAGTCAGTCTCTCAACTATTGATTGGATATCAAAGAAGGTCTTCAATCAGATCACGTTTCTGATTGGCTTTTGACTCGATTTTCGAAAGTCTGAAGTTTATGACGTTACTTAAAAGTTGTCACGTGCAGAACCAAGCATCCATCCATAGGTGCTTGCGCCTTAACCTAGTGTGGCCTGTGACCCTGGACGTACGACGTAATTGACTCACCAGAGCGCGCGCCTAGAGAAAAACACATTTTAACAGTAGGTGTGGTTTGGCTAATACACTGATTAAATTTGGTCGGCGGAGGACTCATCCAAACAAGACGAGCTTATTTTATTAAACAACACAGACACCAGACGTCACTTCACCAGGTAAAAAGGTATTATTAAATTACAGAACCAAAACTTAAATATTTTAAACCCGAGCTTTGTAAAGATGAATTTAGAGAAGTGACTCAAATTCTGTATTTCAGAAAAGAGAAATTTCAAATCAACATAAGGACCCTTAGTTTTATAGGATAATTCGAACTTGTACTACAGAAGGTATTGTTTTTAGCTGTTGTTTTAATTGAATCGATATTTTATGATAAATTTTATGCACTTGGCTCTAGGCTAGGTGATCCCACACTACGTCTTTACTTTAGGCTTATTATACCAACACTCACTACACTTATAAGGTTTCACGACACACACCCCTTCACGGCCCCATTGCACCCCTGTCACTAAAATCGTAATGGGCAGACAGTAATCGAACTATTCTATCTGGATAAATGCATTTTGGCTTTTATAATTCATCCTATTT
>NW_013667285.1:40297-50780 GCF_000517525.1 Limulus polyphemus | reverse complement strand
AAGTGACTCAAATTCTGTATTTCAGAAAAGAGAAATTTCAAATCAACATAAGGACCCTTAGTTTTATAGGATAATTCGAACTTGTACTACAGAAGGTATTGTTTTTAGCTGTTGTTTTAATTGAATCGATATTTTATGATAAATTTTATGCACTTGGCTCTAGGCTTATTATACCAACACTCACTACACTTATAAGGTTTCACGACACACATCCCTTCACGGCCCCATTGCACCCCTGTCACTAAAATCGTAATGGGCAGACAGTAATTGAACTATTCTATCTGGATAAATGCATTTTGACTTTTATGACGCATCCTATTTCGAGAAATCAAGCGTGATGTGATGTGACACACAGTGGCTTTTATATAGGTTAGATTATGTGTTCAACGGAATCAACGCTTCGCTCTACAGATGTAAAGACTAGATCTACTGTCTCTACTAGTGGTTATCAGGTATTAAACCAACACTTCGTTGTACAGATGTAAAGACTAGGTCTACTGTCTGTACTAGTGGTATTTAACCAAGACTTCGTTGTACAGATGTAAAGACTAGGTCTACTGTCTGTACTAGTGGTATTTAACCAAGACTTCGTTATACAGATGTAAAGACTAGGTCTACTGTCTTTACTAGTGGTATTTAACCAAGACTTCGTTATACAGATGTAAAGACTAGGTCTACTGTCTTTACTAGTGGTATTTAACCAATACTTCGTTGTACAGATGGAAAAACCATGTCTACTATATGTACTAGTGGTATTTAACCAATACTTCGTTGTACAGATGTAAAGACTAGGTCTACTGTCTTTACTAGTGGTATTTAACCAACATTTCGTTGTACAGATGGAAAAACCATGTCTACTGTATGTACTAGTGGTTATCAGGTATGTAACCAACACTTCGTTGTTCAGATGTAAAAATTTGATGTACTCTTTCTACTAGTACTTATCAGGTATGTAACCAACACTTCATTAGATGTAAAATACAAGAGACGATTCACACTTCTAATTCAGACTGACAAATAAATTGAAACTTGGGTTTTAAGCAGCATTATACTACAGTTTCCTGTTAATAGTTCACATCATAGCTACTTCTTTCAAGCAGCATTATACTACAGTTTCCTGTTAATAGTTCACACCATAGCTACTTCTTTCAATCAGCATTATTCTACAGTTTCCTGTTAATAGTTCACACCATAGCTACTTTTTTCAAGCAGCATTATACTACAGTTTCCTGTTAATAGTTCACACCATAGCTACTTCTTTCAAGCAGCATTATACTACAGTTTCCTGTTAATAGTTCACACTATAGCTACTTCTTTCAAGCAGCATTATACTACAGTTTCCTGTTAATAGTTCATACCATAGCTACTTCTTTCAAGCAGCATTATTCTACAGTTTCCTGTTAATAGTTCACACCATAGCTATTTCTTCGTTCCTTCATTCTGGCTCAGTTTAATGTTTATCTTCTCATCAGTTTGTCATCAGACCAAAATGTTTATTAATAATAGCTACATTTTAGAACGTATGATGACATTATTAGAAGAAAAGTTTTGGTTGGTTCATAGCTGTTTATGAAGCTGTTTATGAGGTCAGTTATGAAGCTGCTTATGAAGTCAGTTATGAAGCTGTTTATGAAGTCAGTACTAAAGCGTCGGACTTAATAAGAAATTCACTCTCTAAACTCGTCACCAGTCTCGCTATTTATAATTTCACCCTCTTTTATTATCATTTATTTCACCACCTGACACAGAATTCAACATTGATTACAAACTAGACAAGAAGTTTTAGACTTTCCTCCTTTTTTTCCCGATACTCTGTGTTGAACGTATTGATTGGACAAATCTTTCACCTTTCTCACTGAAAGCTTTTATCCAGAATTGTACAAATTGTACAATGTTTTTGTCTTGTTGTTATCGAGAAGTGCTTTATAATACTTTGTTTTCGTTCTTCTCATCAGTTCAAAATACCTTCTTGCAGTGAGTTTTGTCTTTGTTGAATTGTTTAAAATCAAACAACATCAACGATTAAGAACTATAGGATATGTTGTTAGAAATTCAAACACTAAAAAAAAAAACTGCATAATTTTTGAATTGTTTGTTTGATTTATCCTGATGGGTGAAATTAGGTATAGAATTGTATGCTTGAGAGGTTAAGCCTAAGGGCTTGTAGTATAACACATCAATTCGGTTATTAATTTTTAGGCTAATGACAGACGAATAATTAGATGCTGATCTTTCTTTCCACTCATACATATTCATCATAGTTACCGTTTTATGTTAACTGCTTGGTAAGGGCGTTGAATTTGATTGCTGAAGGGGAGGAAAGCGCTCACAAAAGAAAGAGGGTGGGTGAGACGCATTTCCTTTCGTTTCGTGTTCATTGTGACCTTTCTGAAAGTTCTTTTGTTGTCCCTCTTTTCTGTAAGTATTAATTATGTAAGATACAAAAGACCCCAGATGAGAATTTCTTTATCTCTAGGATCTTACTGCTTAGGAGTTTTTGTGATGTAATAACTTGTACAGAATTTGAAAAGGAGGGTAGAATGTCCTAGTAATTAATTAATATATTGGCAATTGTGATATACCGTATAAAAGTTGTTTTTATTTATTCTGTATGTTTCTATAGATGTCGCTGCATATGGTTTCTGTGTTCACACGAAGTAGTTTGGTCACATATGATGGTACCAGAGTGGAGGCGGGAAGGGCTTGAAGGGGCTGGAGCTGCATTAAAATGAAGACGATTCATGGTACCTAATGAGGTACATACGAAATACTTAAACAAAAATACGTTCAATATTACAAGTAATCCCACTAATCACTGGTGGTGTTTATTATACACGTAGCTTACATGAAGAGTGATTTCATTCGGTTCTTTACACTATGAGAGGTAAAGATGTGTAATTTCTCAATATGATGCAATATGTGGATCCAGCGATAAGTTTAAAAGTAATAGAAGTTTTTACTATTGTAAAACACATTTTATACTCAGAAGATGTATGCTTGTCATCTTACTATTGTAAAACACACTTTATACACAGAAGATGTATGCTTGTCATCTTACTATTGTAAAACACACTTTATACTCAGAAGATGTAAGCTTGTCACCTCACAATTGTAAAACTTGCTTTATACACAGAAGATATAAGCTTGTCACCTCACAATTGTAAAACACACTTTTATACTCAGAAGATGTATGCTTGTCATCTTACTATTGTAAAACACATTTATACTCAGAAGATGTATGCTTGTCATCTACAATTGTAAAACACATTTTATACTCAGAAGATGTATGCTTGTCATCTTACTATTGTAAAACACATTTTATACTCAGAAGATGTAAGCTTGTCATCTCACATTTGTAAAACATTTTTACACCCCGAAGATGCAAACTATTTTCAAATAGAAAAGTTTCAATTCTCTGTGATTGATAATTCTTATATGATGTGTTTCGTTCAAAGCTTCGTTGTGACATCTTTATGTGAATGAGTTACCCGGTAATAGAAGTGTAGTTTTAATTACTTTGTTGCCATACTTTCACCTCTTTTAGTCTTTATATATATATTAATGTAAATACATCTGAATATTTATTGTCTTTATATATATATATATATTTAATGTCATTACATCCGAGTATTTATGGCATGGATCTTTAATTTATGTCTGAGCAGTTGCGTTGGAAAAGTTAGGAGCTATTTTAAGGAATTTTCAGAGTTACACAAACGATTGCCCCCCAGTAGCACAGCGGTATGTCTGCGGACTTACAACGCTAGAAACCGGGTTTCGATACCCGTGGTGGGCAGAGCACAGATAGCCCATTGTGTAGCTTTGTGCTTAATTCCAAAAAACAATAAACAACAACACAAACGATAAAGTAAAATAAGTTAAAGTAACTTCCCCTGGAGGGCGCTGAGCGTTATTTTGGGTATCTATTTATTGTCGATGTTTTTTTTTAATTCAAAAGTCGATTTGTGCGCATAACGAAAAGGCTAGTAAGATCGTGTATACTCTGTTGTATTAAGTGTTCATTAAGCTTTTATTAAAATTGTATCTAATAATGCTAAAATTTACATCGTATTGTAGTATCCACTATTATACGTAAAATGTAACGTACATTTAGAGAAATTGTGGTTCCCTAACTTTCCGTCATTTACATATCAAAATACCACTGTAGAAAATTCCGTTTCCAACTGCACATTGAACTTTTAGAATTATACAAAACCGTTGAATTAACTCCTGGGAAGAGTAACGAAAGATTATATCACGTGTTTTGAAAAAATATCTTTAATCTGTACTTAGCAGTGCAAAGTAATTGAGAAAAAGAAAACGTTTAAAGTTACGGCAATAAAACCAAACCCGTGACTTAAAGCGTGATAAGCAAGCAGAGACGTGGTTGCAGCCTTCAGTTAACCCTGCAAAGGTTTGTTTGTTATGAATTTCGCGCAAAGCTGCACCGGGTTTTTTTTTTAGATTAACATTAAATATTAGTAATTTAGCAGTGTAAGACTAGAGGGAAGGCAGTTAGTCATCACCACCCACCGCCAATTCTTGGGCTACTCTTTTACCAACGAATAGTGGGATTGACGTCACATTATAACGCCCCCACGGCTGAAAGGGCGAGCATGTTTGGTGGGACGGGGATTCGAACCCGCGACCCTCCCGAGTTTTAATACTGGCGATACAGTCCATTATGTAACCTTGAGCTTAACGACAAACAAACAAATTAATCAAAAAATATTTTTCCTTTATAGATGCCCTCTAAATGTAGTTCTAATTATGAAGAATGACACTCAAATCATGAAACTGGTTAAATATAATCGAACTCTTTTTCTTGTTGGTTCCTTATATTAAAATACAAACAATATAAGTTTTTAATTCACGCGCATGATCAGAGTGGTGTAGCAGATCTATTTGGTTGGCTTGGAAACCCCTTGGCAGATTGCGCTGAGGACTACTTTGTCATGTGTCATGTAGCGTTCTTCTAAGCCTTAACCTGTAATATATTCCTATATTTTTTACTTCTTTCTTTCATTAAACTTATAGCAGTTCAAGTGAAGAATGGAGTCATTTTACATTGCAACATCGTTCTGTTTCAAGAACTTTTGAACCCTTTTTATATTTCTGACAAGTTTAATATATGAAACCATGCTGAGTCTTCTTGTCTCCTTTGCAGGGGCCCGGCATGGCCAGGTGGATAAGGCGCTCGACTCGCAATCTTTTTATCGTTATAAGTACTCCGATTTACCTTTGTGTCACCGGGTTTTTATCGTTATAAGTACCCCGATTTACCTTTGTGTCACCGGGTTTGATCGTTATAAGTACTCCGATTTACCTTTGTGTCACCGGGTTTTATCGTTATAAGTACTCCGATTTACCTTTGTGTCACCGGGTTTTTTATTAGATTAACATTAAATATTAGTAAATAATTTGAGCTCATGCAGCAAAATAATAAATTTTACATTCATAAAACTGAAAACAGGTAGAGATATGAAGAGGAAATAAATAAATATCGACATAAAACTAAAATAAAAAAATCAATCTCCTTGACGAACTGTAACTTCTAAGTTACCTATTTATAAGTTGACGTTCCTGATATTCCATTGTCAACGGTATACACACACACACATATATATATATATATTCAACTATCATTTAACAGCACTAAGCATTACATAATAGTGTATACGTATAGTAACCAATATTTTGTTTTAAACCCTTTACGAACCTCCCCCAGTAGCTCAGCGGTAAGTCTGTGGGCTTATAACGCTAAAAACATTTGTGGCTTTGTGCTCAACAACAAACAAAGAAACAAATGAAGACCTAGAACAGTTTTTCATGTAACTAGATCCCAAATCGGTCAAGAGATGGAGCTACGAGCTAAAAGCTTGAACTTGAAAAAAGAACAAAAAAACTCAGAGCCATTCTATGAGCGCTGTGTCGCGGCTAAAAATAATACTTTGTAAGCTAACTGTTGAAATAACATACCTTTGTCATTAGTGCTGCTTTTGAATTGTATAACAACATATATGTGTGTGTGTGTTTTTGTGTGAGCATGTGTATAATACAAATACAGACGGTGAATTAGACAGCGTCTTGACGTCAGTTATTCAATTTAAATTTGGTTGTTAATAAAGGACTGGTACCTGAATGACACCTTGTACTCACGTGAGCTTTATTATAAACTAATAACCACAAGAAAAACAGCCAATTAGCAGCATCCGTCGCCACAAGGAATTTGACCGGCTTTGAACCGAATAACAGGATTCACTGTCATCCACAGCACGAAGCTGTCCAACAGCAACAACGCGCGAGCCTTACACGTGATTTGCTTGAGTGGCGATAAATCAACCCAATAATTGCCAGACCACAACAACACAAAGTAATATGAAGTTTCGTAGTTAAAAAGCGTTGTGAGTGAAGAAAAACAGGGAGTATTGGCCCTGTTAATTAATCAAAGATCCTGGGTTTAAGCCCCAGTCTCGGAGTTTCTTTTCAATTATCGGCTTTTTCACTTACAATAACGTATAGTCACTTACAATAATGTATAGTCAGAGTTAAAAAGCGTTATGAGTGAAGAAAAACAAGGAGTATTGGCCCTGTTAATTAATCAAAGATCCTGGGTTTAAGCCCCAGTCTCGGAGTTTCTTTTCAATTATCGGCTCTTTCACTTACAATAACGTTCTTAGAAAGTATGCTTTCATTAATTCATGATTTATTTCTACGTACAAATATTCGTAGTGATTGATGTAACATTGCATTTTGTACAAAAAAAACAACATATACCCACAAAATAAGCATAAAGTTCGTTATGATAACAAAAGGCATACTCGGTATAATACGTTTTTTGTTTGTTAATACAATAATGTGTTTAGACCTTTTTTGGTATTACATTTCACCTTCTACTTGATATTCTACAAAACGTATGAATAACACCTTTTTGTTAACGTGGTATATTAAACTGAAACTGTCAGATTACAATAAAACTGGAAATATCTTTGACACAATTCAAGATCGAGGTGCCTGTGAAGAAACGTCCAATATGCAATTCAACCGCTTGATGTTTTAAGGCTACAATTTCCAAAATATTTCGCTTTTGAGTTGTTTACTTGTTGTTAAGCGCAAAGCTACACAATAGACTATCTGTGCCGTGCCTACTACGGGTATCGAAACCCAGTTTGTAGCGTTATAAGCCATCAGACTTACCGCTGAGCCAGTGGGGGTCTAAATGCTTATGAAGACAGATAAGTTTCAGCACTTTTAAAGATTTAGTTAAAGTACTAGTTATTATGCGAAATTTGCCTGTTATCTTTTATATAAAAAAAACAAAAAACCTTTATTCTCTCTCTCTTCAGAAAACTACAGCATTTTTATCATTTCCATTATGCTCACTTAATATTTCAAAAGTTTATAAAATTTGTGGACAAGTCACTCAAAGGTTTCGTCTTAAACATTAATATTATAATTCTATTTCAGAAACCTCGTATATGATGTCAGAGATATGGTAGATGAACATACGTTTGCGTCATGTTATTATAATTTCATAACTAAATAATATTTCTAAAAAGATAGTTATTTTGTATTTAAAAATGAACCATTGTTTACATTGGTATCTGCCACCATCTAGTGTTCATACAAGTCGTTATTTAGGCCTAAAATGCACGCACCGCGTTCAAGTTTAGGAAAGTGTTAATAACCTGGCTGGCCCGTTGCATAAATTCAAATATATATATATATAATTACCACTTTTTACGACAGTTCATTTGAATGTATAATTATAACTGTTTATCAATGTTTTAAAATGTAATTACCATTGTTTTCTTGAAAACATAATTACTACTATTTATCATTGTTTATTTGAAAGTATGATTAGCCCTATTTGTTATAAAGTATATTTTTTATTTTTATAAGCAGACATTGGGCCCGGCATGGCCAGGTGGTTAGGGCACTCGACTCGCAATCTGCGGGCCGCGGGTTCGAATCCCCGTCACACCAAACATGCTCGCCCTTTCAGCTGTGGGGGCGTTATAATGTGACGGTCAATCCCACTACTCGTTGGTAAAAGAGTATCCCAAGAGTTGGCGGTTGGTGGTGATGACTAGCTGCCTTCCCTCTAGTCTTACACTGCTAAATTAAGGACAGCTAGCGCAGATAGCCCTCGTGTAGCTTTGCGCGAAATTCAGAAACAAACAAGCAGTCATTGTTTCTTAGATAATTATTTTTCATATTCAGCGTAAACTAATGTGACGTTTATTTTATTTAATTAAACTTTACACAAAAAGATTTGACTTTCTTACACTTAGACTGATTTTTCTTCAGCAACGGTTTTGTTTTTATTTGAACCCGATTTTGTTGATCCATTAATATGGACCCTTTAAATTTTAATTTCCGATTGTTGCATAATATATTTCCTTTTCTGGTTTTTGTCTGTCTTTGTGACATTTTTTATTTATTTTTTTTACTTTCACGGCACAGGTATTGGAACAAACAGTCTACTAAGTATTTATGGAAAATTAAAGTTTCAAAAGAGTGCGCAATTTTGTCAGGAGCATGAGATTACTGTCCCCATAAGTATTATGAGATTACTGTCCCCCATAAGTATTATGAGATTACAACCAACAGAAGGAACTCGTTGCGTTCTAAATTTTATGAAGTCTGCTGAATGTTAGAGAAAGACATTATTAGTATACGCACTTAACAAACTAGAGCAAACTAATCAATAAACTGTCATACATAGTTAATCATGTAATACACCGTAAAGACTCTTTATAGCGCCCTCCAATGGCATTTTGATGTATCATATTATTATTTTTTATATCATTACGTAATTTAAAAGTTGCATCATGATATTTTAAATAAAGATGATGTATTTTTTTGATGGCTCAGTTTCTGTTGGAAATTCATAAGTTTTAACCAAACCACTAGGGGGCGTAATGAAAACATATGACGCATAATGTAACATGTACATTCATAATTCACAGCTTCAAAACCTCTAAAGTGCAAATGCCGTTTTTTTTTGTTGTTTTTGACTTTTATTTCAAAGAAAAAAAAACAATTTTAATTCAATCTATAACAATGTAATAACAACAACAATGGGTTTTTATTTAAGCCCAATTTTGTTCAAGCTTACCTTGAGTCTTGGTATTCTGAATTCTTAGATATCTTTTTATGAATATTATTATAGTTATTTGCAGCTTGTTTTTCGATGTTAAGTATCATAAAACAGTAATATTGTTTGCTATATCTACCAAGAGATAGAGCTTTGAAAAATCTAAGACCAGAGAGTCATGTATTGGAAGTTTATATTGTATATGAAACATCTGTTGAAAGACTGAAACCTAAAATGATTTAAACCAATTAAGACAAGCACTACAAAATGTTTGCCTATAACAGTCCTAATATTGGCGATAGAGGTTCCAAAAATATATATAGCTATAATATGTAGTGCAAGGAATTTTAATCATTCAATAGGCTAGACTTCAGAGTGCAAAAAGAGAAGCAATTTGTGAACGTTGCGACCTGGTGACAGTAACCAAAGATGATGCTACATTATAGTTGATCACTAGTACAAGCGATATCAAGTTTAATAGGACTGTTGAACAGATAAGTAACGAATAAGATGGCAAGAAAACCGTTATGTGCAAAGCTACACGAAGGGTTATCTGTACCCTATCCATCGCGGGAACTCGAACTCCTAACTTTAGCGTTGTGAGTCCGTATATTTATGTCTGACTCATCGGAGTGGAGAGACACCAAGTTATCTAGAAATGTGCTGATAAGCAATGAAATAATGATCAAAATGGGTTTAGCGTTGACCTCTTCCTCCCTCTCTGGAATTGTTATTTTGTTTGCACTGTTACTGAATCCTAAGTGATAACCCTTGTTACATTGGTGCATCACTCACAGTATGTTAAATTTTGTCCATTGTCCGCAGTTTCAATTAACATACCCTTTTTGTGCCACGTCCAATTCATGTGGTAATATTAACTTGTATATTTTCACTAACTTCACTTATGTATGATCGCACTATTAGTCCGTGTTCACAATACAGTTCCGCTTAGCAGTCATATACACACACAGACATAATCCTATTTTTACATACAAAACGCTTTTAAAACAGAACTACGTTTGTGTCTGCGATTCAGTTAACTTAGCACTGTTTGGCCTGTAAGTTTCTTATTTATGATGTTTAGAGGAGAGAGGTACTTATGGCTTGGTTCATCATGTATTATTTAACTCACTAGTTTGCTCATGAGTACATTCTTAATAATATATTTATTATAATATTGAGCGAGTTATCCAGGAGTCTGTCTGATAGAATTGACGTGTTTGAATAGTCGAAGTCTAAATGCTTTCGTTAAGATATAGTTTTGTATTTGCTATAGTTTGTTGATGTGTGTTTTGATACATTGATTCATGTTATACAGGCATATTCTACGACTGGTTTTACGTATGTTCTGTAAATTTTTAATATGTTTTCTAGTGAAGCTCC
>NW_013667285.1:35691-39297 GCF_000517525.1 Limulus polyphemus | reverse complement strand
AATGTGTGGTATCCAGTTTAATTTTGAGTCAAATGTAATCCTTAAGAATTATGCTGATGTTGCTACCTGTAAGAGAGTCCCCTCTAGATACAACTGTGGTATTAATTTGCTTGTTTTTTACGATTTTTGTAAATAATGTGACTAGTGTTTTGTGCGCATATATTTTATTTTTCCCACTTATTGTAGTACAATTCAATTTCATTTATAAGTGGTTGTATATTGTATGTTGATGTTGTTGGATTTGGGGCACTCTTCCAGATTGCAATATCGTCTGCGGACTATCAGCAAAATGTGTGGTTTGGGTCTTTGAGAGGCATGTCGCTGACACACATGATAAAAAGGGTAGGGCTAAGTACTCCTCCTTGAGGGACATCCGCCTCCGGAGTGCAGAACTCGGAGTAGGTGCCCTCAACATTTACTCTTCTGCTCCTATCTTCCAGGGAGTTAGAAACCCAGCGAATAATTTCTATGGAGAGTCCCAATCTGGACAATTTGTAACTGAGTCTGTTGTGTCATACTTTATCGAATGCTTTTTCAACATCTAGGAAGCATGTGACTGTACATTGTTTTTTTATTAAATCCGCGTATCTTTTCTTCCGTTAATCTTATGAGATAATAAAGTAACATAGATGAGGACTTAAATATCATTTTCTTCTATGGCTTGTAATGGGTGTTCTTGGAGACTATCTGCGGTGTACTGTCTTTAAGGACAAATTAAGTTATTTTAACACAGTGATTAATATCAAACAGGCTTAGACAAGATACTGAAAATTACACTAAAATGTATAGTTTCTTCCACTACTAAAAATACAGGTACACCACAGTTGTTTCGAAATGAGCTTTGACAAATATTTGTCTAATCCAATACTATTTTAATATAAACAGAGATAAAAATTACTGTAAATATATGTTGTTATTTTCTTCCATTGTATTCTAGGGCTCTTGTTTGTGTGTTTATTTTATATAAATATGTTTTTTTTAACTCTCAAACTAAAAGTTTTGAACCCCACAGTCTCACATATTTTGAAACAAATCTGAATATCAAAATATTCAATAATCACAATCGACAGTACATATCGTTACACATTTTAATTAGACAAGGCATTTTCTCACTATCGATAGTTATTACAGTAAGTTAACAAGCAATTTGTTTTCTGTCATCAGACAGGGGAGGCCTTATAGTTAACGGGGCGGACTGTGGTTCAAAGGGTCCAGGGTTCGATGCAGCTGAATACGTGTTATGAAATTGAAGTCGTTATTCAGTTCAAAAGAGTCGGACAAAGCTCTTGTGGCGGCGAATGCCACTGCCTGACTACGTGCACATCCCAATTTTTTTTTCCTATCATTCAAATTGTAAATAATTCTTTTGTGTAAATATCTAAAAAATGGGAGTTAGTTGGAAGGCTTTAAACACGTAATATTAAAGTCACAAGTGAAATGAAAAGATCTAAAAAAGTTGAATATTCAACAAGTAAAGTAACAAAGATGCGTTAATATAAAACACTATAGCAAGGAGTACTAAGTTAAACTAAAAAGGTCGAACTCATGTTACGATTAAAATTTCATAAAAATTAAGATAACTGTGGTGTAGTGTATATAAATATATTTATTTATTGTTAGTGAAATCTAAATGGAGTGTCTCTAAAATCAGTCCCATCAAACATGCTCGCCCTTTCAGCAGTGGAGGCGTTATAATGTGATGATCAATCCCACTATTCGTTGGTAAAAGAGTAGCCCAAGAGTTGGCGGTTGGTGGTGATGACTAGCTGCCTTCCCTCTAGTCTTACACTGCTAAATTAGGGACGGCTAGCGCAGATAGCCCTCGTGTAGCTTTGCGCGAAATTCAAAAACAAACAAACTCTTTAAAATTAAGATTATTTGAATTTGAATACGAAACATTAGAAAGTAAGGGCCATTTCAATTTAATTAAGTTTTCAATTATCATCGGATGTTTTACTCCCATAGTTTGGACAATTGTAGAACTATGGTCACAAGATTGACATGCATCTTTCTTCATATAAAACTAATCGCGCTGAAGCTCATAGTAAAATTCCTCCAAAACTTATTTGATGATTGAAGAATTATGTTATGTTATGTATATACAACTCTTTCAGAAGAAAAACATTGTTAAACGTTGTAAAACACAACATATACAAGAAGAGAGCCTTCAAAGGAAGACGAAAACTCCGCACAGCTGAGCATTTAAGAGAGAATTAGGCTCTGAAAACACCCCAAAGCCAATCAGAATCAACGTCTTCGTCCTCAAAGTGAAAGCTATGATTATGAAAGGGAACCCTCCAACCCCAAAAAATATTTATAGTGAAGTTGGGCATGTCCCATAGCACCATTTGAAATCAATGAATGCTTGCAGACCTAAATTTCATACGTTTTCAGCCACACCATGAAACCAATACCTGTTTTCATGATAAAGTTGTACAAAGAAACTAGAATCACAGCACTCAAGTTCAACCAAATACTTGTCAAGTCACCTGATGCAACTGCAATGGACTTTTTTGTCCTTTTGATCTGCTTAGTTGTGCATGAGATTTGGCTGATCTCATGAATACTTTTCTATAAAGCCTTTATTAGGCAGCAGTGGAAGAAGCTAGAGCATGACTATCAGGGAGAATAGTCTTCAGTATCAGTGTATCGAACGGCTGATCTCATGGATACTTTTCTATAAAGCCTTTATTAGGTAGCAGTGGAAGAAGCTAGAGCAATGAGTATCAGGGAGAATAGTCTTCAGTATCAGTGTATCGAACGGCTGATCTCATGGATACTTTTCTATAAAGCCTTTATTAGGTAGCAGTGGAAGAAGCTAGAGCATGACTATCAGGGAGAATAGTCTTCAGTATCAGTGTATCGAACTTAATCATCATTTCTAAATAGTGTTAATGAACTTCCGGGTTCTGATTCTAAGAGTTATATTTAATAAAGGATCAACGTAACTTTTACTCGAAGATTTCAAGCTGAATTTGCTTTGAAAACTAGGAATAAAAATTCATGATTATTTTTGGTGACAGTATGGTACAGAAAATTCAACAAATAAATGTGGAATTTTCAGGTAAAACCAATTTCCCAACAAGTATCGGACAAGGTAAACCCACAAATAACAACAGATTCAAGCAAGAAATAAGGGGGACTTCTGTAATTGATAACTTGACTGCGTTTAAGTTGCATAAAAAATAAACAGATTGGATGCATTTAACTGACAGTGAAAACAGTCTTTATTTGAGCACAATATAAAAAAAAACAACAGTATGCATACCTACGTAGACAAGTGGACGATCGCCTTTGCTAGTTCAATGAATAGTTTGCCAGATTTTTGTCTCTCAAGATGAGTCTCTACCGAACTAGTCACGATGAAAGCCTAGTAAAAAGAAAGTGTGTCTGAATTTCAAATATCACCCGGTTTCTTTCTCCAGTGGACGACGTCATTTCGTGACCTCTGTTCGCTGACACCATTAGCCAGCTATCAGTTTCAGTTGACGTCATAGTTCGACCAGCAAAAGATATTCAATTTTAACTAGTTTAATCTAATAATGGTTGGAGACGGCTTGAATGGGTAATGAAAAAAAATTTAATATAAGTTTAACATAACAGCAA
>NW_013667285.1:6694-34818 GCF_000517525.1 Limulus polyphemus | reverse complement strand
TTGCTGTTATGTTAAACTTATATTAAATTTTTTTTCATTACCCATTCAAGCCGTCTCCAGCCATTATTAGTCACAAAGTGGGTTCCTCGTCATCGAATTAGTTTAATCTAGGCTCAAGATACAGCACTGAAATGTCCTTGCATGGAGAGAACGTCGTCGAACTAAAGAGCAAAGGTCTGCAGTGATTAGAACAAGGTCATGTAAGACACGCTGAACCACGTGTTTCCGTCGTGACTGTGCGGAAACTGAATAATTAATAATGTGCATTAATTCTATGTTATTATAGAAGGTAAGGGAATATGGTTGCCTGCATACCCCACAAGGATGATTAAATAATGATGCCTTCGTCTTAGAAGAAACATCCAAACAAATGCACCTTGAACTTAGTGATAGTTAAGAGATTGAGACGTAACAAAAATGAATAACAACATTCACAGAAAGAATATTCACGAAGTATAGATACTTTAAAATGGTATCAGTTACTTAATTAACTTTAAACAACCCGTATAAGCACAGCGAACTTCCAGGACTGTTTTTCTCATTCGGTGCTTAAGAGTTTGAAAAAGTTAGGCTAGACCTGCTTTAAACATTGCTGATAGATCTGACCTTCCACCTATACAGCGACGTGAAACCTGGAAAGCTAAATTTATACCCCAATCTCTAACTAGAAGTTTCAGTTCACCAACGCTATCGGTTAAGCAGAAGAATTATCACCTTAAAGCATCAATGAACGACGAAGACGCGCGTCCTATCATTGACGTCAGCCGAATGTTATTTTATCTACTAGTGGTTATAAATATAGGACAAATACAGGATACGCATATCGAATCTATTTCTCTCGACTGCAACTTTGAGACAAATCTGTAGGCAGGTTCTACGCTATACTGTTTATAAGATATATATATATATATATACACACACACACAGTTGCTTTTTTTATGCAATAAACCTTATAAGAAAAAGAAAGTGTTGAACAACGCTCTCAGAAATGGAAGTGTAGTGTAGTTACTGGTATAACTTGTAGACATGACTCCTACTGGTATAACTTGTGGACATGACTCCTACTGGTATAACTTGTGGACATGACTCCTACTGGTGTTACTTGTGGACATGACTCCTACTGGTATAACATGTGGACACGACTCCTACTGGTATAACTTGTGGACATGAGTCCTACTGGTGTAACTTGTGGACATGACTCATACTGGTATAACTTGTAGACATGACTCCTACTGGTGTAACTTGTAG
Organism: Limulus polyphemus; assembly: GCF_000517525.1. Taxonomy (NCBI): domain Eukaryota; kingdom Metazoa; phylum Arthropoda; class Merostomata; order Xiphosura; family Limulidae; genus Limulus; species Limulus polyphemus. The sequence continues at coordinate 33,570 of NW_013667285.1, read as the reverse complement.
ACATGACTCCTACTGGTGTAACTTGTGGACATGACTCCTACTGGTATATCTTGTGGACATGACTCCTACTGGTATAACTTGTGGACATGACTCCTACTGGTGTAACTTGTGGACATGACTCATACTGGTATAACTTGTGGACATCACTCCTACTGGTATAACTTGTAGACATGACTCCTACTGGTATAACTTGTAGACATGACTCCTACTGGTGTAACTTGTGGACATGACTCCTACTGGTATAACTTGTGGACATGACTCCTACTGGTGTAACTTGTGGACATGACTCCTACTGGTATAACTTTTATAACTTTTTTTATAACTTTTTTCCAGAAATGGAAGTGTAGTGTAGTTACTGGTATAACTTGTAGACATGACTCCTACTGGTATAACTTGTAGACATGACTCATACTGGTGTAACTTGTGGACATGACTCCTACTGGTATAACTTGTGGACATGACTCCTACTGGTATAACTTGTGGACATGACTCCTACTGGTATAACTTATACATAGAACTCCTACTGGTATAACTTGTGGACATGACTCCTATTGGTGTAACTTCTACCCAGAACTCCTACTGGTATAACTTGTGGACATGACTCCTATTGGTGTAACTTCTACCCAGAACTCCTACTGGTATAACTTGTGGACATGACTCCTACTGGTATAACTTGTGGACATGACTCATACTGGTATAACTTATACATAGAACTCCTACTGGTATAACTTATACATAGAACTCTTACTGGTGTAACTTCTAGACATATGCAGAACTTAAACTAGTATCATTTCTTGACTGAACCCCCACTGATGTAACTTCTAGACACAACTTGTACTGGTGTCATTTCCTTACAGAACTTCCACTAGTGTACATTCTACATCTGACTCTGTCTCGCGTAACTTGTAGCCAAAAGCATAGGATAAGACAAACATAGAAAGTCAAAAAATACCAATGTCTGAAGTAAGGTTCTGAGACTGATACTATAGATGAGCAACATCAAGAAAAACCTTCTGTAAAAAAATAAACACTCAAATCTGTGAAATGCTTGTTAATCAGTTATCAGTGTTATCCAGTAATACAACAGGGGAAATGCTTTAAAGTAGTTGTTAAGGCAGGTATCATAACAATTCAACACTAATATCTAAAAGATGTGTTTTAAGGCAAACACCAGAACAATGCACATTAATATCTGAAGGGAGTTGTTAAGGTAGGTATCATAACAATTCAACACTAATATCTAAAAGATGTGTTTTAAGGCAAACGCCAGAACAATACACATTAATATCTGAAGGGAATTGTTAAGGCAGGTATCATAACAATTCAACACTAACGTATAAAAGATGTGTTTTAAGGCAAACGCCAGAATAATACACATTAACATACGAAGGAAGTTTTCATGACGGCTATTATAAAGTGTAAAAAACAATGTCCGAAAAAAGTGTTTTTAAGGCAGACACCAAAACAATACACACTAACATATGTAATGGAATTTTTATGACTGATAGAATAAATTCGAAACAATAATCTCCAAAAGAAGTTTCTAAGGCAGACACCAGAAAACAGATACTTACTAACATGAGGAGGATTTTAAGCCAGGTAATGTGATCCAACTACATATCGGACAGTTATAACATAATGATAAGCGCCAGTAGTAAAAGAGAGGAAAGAAAACGAACTAAACTGGAAATATTAAAAAAAGAATAACAATTCTGTTGTACTAGCAACATTGTATAGTCTGAACAGTTCTGTTGTATTAGCAACACTGTATAGTCTGAACAGTTCTGTTGTACTAGCAACATTGTATAGTCTGAACAGTTCTGTTGTATTAGCAACACCGTATAGTCTGAACAGTTCTGTTGTACTATCAACACTGTATAGTCTGAACAATTCCGTTGTACTATCAACACTGTATAGTCTGAATAATATATAAAATTGCTCAGCGAAACTCATCGGCCACTGAAACCCTGAAAATGTGATTTTCTGCTGTTGTTGTTGTTTTCACATGTGTTTGGATTTTCTGTTTTTGTTGTTTCTACATTCGTTAGATTTTCTTTTTTTTTGTTGTTTTCACATATGCTTTAATTTTCTGTTGTTATTGTTTTATTATGGACAAATGCGCGAAATTTTGAGTAACTCAAAAGTCCTTGCTTTATTTTTTTTTCGTTTTATTGTGCATTTATCATCATCATATCATTATATTGCTAGATTCATTTCGATAACTATATGTAATACTGAACACTTCTGCCTACTCCAGTAACAGTACTTAAATCAAAACCGCTGAAATCTCGATATTCTCCCCTTACATTTCCTATTCGCCCTTATTACCTTATATGGTATATAGACTAAAAAGATTACTTAAAGTTGGGATTAAGCTTAAGAACGTACGAATAGCTTTTTTTTTCTTTTACAATGCTTGACAAACAGAAGTCAGATTACGTTTTAAAAAAGTTTAAAGAAGTCATCACAAGTTATTACATTCCAAACCGCTAAAGGTCAGTGTTTCGTGATATTAGTGTCCACCGATAGGACAGTGGTAAGTTTACAGACTTACAATGCTAGAGTCCGGTGGTCGATTCCACGTTGTGGAAGCAGCCGATATCACAATGTGGCTTTGTTCTAAAGATAAACAAAGTCTGCGATTAGTGATATTTTAAATCAGTAATACAGGAATTAACTAGTTATGAAAATGCTAATATGAAAACTGTATTATTTATGAATTTATTATTTAACTATGTTTACCCTGATAAATAATTAGAGCTCAATAAAACTATTCGTCAACTTTAAAGAATGATTTATGTACATGAAATAAAAACCGTGAACTTCAAACTTTATCTTTCTCCCTCTCTCTTTATCTAACGGCAATCTGCGGGTCGCGGGTTCGAATCCCCGTCACACCAAACATGCTCGCCCTTTCAGCCGTGGGGGTGTTATAATGTGACAGTCAATCCCACTATTCGTTTGGAAAATAGTAGCCCAAGAGTTGGCGGTGGGTGGTGATGACTAGCTGCCTTCCCTTTAGTTTTACACTGCAAAATTATGGACGGCTAGCGCAGATATCTCTCGTGTAGCTTTGCGCGAAATCCATAACAAACAAGCAAACTTTATCTAAAAAACAACAACATAAAACATTGATAAATATAGAATATAAAAATACTATAACTTCTCACATTTCAGAAGGCTTAAGAGAAATCTAAACGGAAATGGTAGGAAAGACTGAACTCTTTGAAATATACAAATCATTTGTAGAGAAAAAACAACAATAATAATAAATCTTTGTTGTTGTTTTTTTTTTTTGGTTCTTTGGCCTATACATTTCTAGGTAAAACCAATATGCTTAGAATCCTAGAAGTAGTGGGAAATCAACTCGTGTTTATTACCTAATCGACCCGTTGGGATGGGAGGCAAGGATCGTTTTTTATGATTTTTGAATTATCACTAAAACAATTACATTTAAGATATTATCCTTTAATCGACACAGAGAAATCACCACGTTTAAAAAATTAGGCCATGCTTGCGAACTTTGTTTCGATTAGAAACGTTTAAAAAGAGTCAGCGTGTGGTATAAACAGTTCTTAAAAGTCATTTATCGAAGTGTAATTTTTTCGCTAGGGGAAAATCTTGCCTTACTAATCTTTTGACATTTTTTGAAGAGATTACTGCTTATGTAGATGAGAGTACACTTGACATTTTTTGAAGAGATTACTGCTTATGTAGATGAGAGTACACTTGACATTTTTGGAAGAGATTACTGCTTATGTAGATGAGAGTACACTTGACATTTTTTGAAGAGATTACTGCTTATGTAGATGAGAGTACACTTGACATTTTTTGAAGAGATTACTGCTTATGTAGATGAGAGTACACCTGACATTTTTTGAAGAGATTACTGTTTATGTAGATGAGAGTACACTTGACATTTTTTGAAGAGATTATAAGATTACTGCTTATGTAAATGAGAGTACAAGTGTGGATGTGGTGTATCTGGACTTCCAGAAAGCATTTGACAAGATGCCGTATAAAAGACTCGTTAAAATGTTATTTCTCTAGGCGTGGGGGCTAGATTGGTTCATTGGGTACAAAACTGCTGGATGGAAGAAAACAGAGGGTTATAGTAAATTGAATTCAGATAAACTGGATTAATATCACTAGTGGGGTACCTGAGGGCTCAATATTAAAACTAGGGATGCACAAGTAATAAAATTTGGCCGAATACAGGGTCCGAGTACCCTGTCACTAAGCTTCGGGCGGGACCGGGATCTCACCTTACCCCCCTCCCCAAAGAAACATACACAAGAATTGAAAACAAAAACAAAACTGACGTTTATTACATTTAACAGAATAATAACCAACAGAACGTTGAAGTTTTACCTTCAACTTTCAGTGCCTAGCCCCAACTTCTCAAACCCTAAACCCCTATTGTTCTCAAAACTCCCACCTTTCTCAGAAATCTACTTCTCAAGTCATGCCTGTTATTAACCCCTATTGTTCTCAAAACTCTCACCTTTCTCAGAAATCCACTCCTCAAGTCATGCCTGTTATTAACTCCTATTGTTCTCAAAACCCCCACCTTTCCCAGAAATCCACTTCTCAAGTCATTCCTGTTATTAACCCCTATTGTTCTCAAAACCCCCACCTTTCCCAGAAATCCACTTCTCAAGTCATTCCTGTTATTAACCCCTATTGTTCTCAAAACCCCCACCTTTCCCAGAAATCCACTTCTCAAGTCATGCCTGTTATTAACCCGTATTGTTCTCTGAATCCCCGACTTTCAGCGAGTGGTCAATTTTTGTTACTCGGAATACGTTTTTTTTTTAACTAAACCAATTATTGACTGTAACTTTCAGTACCACGATAGTTGCCACAAAGATTAGAGTTTAGATGCCTAACTTCGACACTCGGCCGGAGCCGAGTATCACCGGAAAGCCCAATACCCGGCTGGGGCCGAATATCTAGCCGGGTACCTGCGCATTCCTAATTAGAATCTTTGCTCTTTTCGATTTACATCAATGACATAGATGAAGGAATAGTCAACAGATTATTTCAATTTGTTTGATTATATTAAAGTTTTGGGTGTTGTTGGCTGTGAAGAGGACGCCACTGTCTTACACGGCACTATGATGTTACTATTCCGCCACTAATTACTTCGAAGTGATTTTTAAACACCATTAAGAATACATATACGAGACAACAAGAATATAAAAACGAATGTTCCGACATCAATTTTACATCATTATGGTATATTTTTGTCTTTTCAAAGATTCCCATGTGATGATGACGATATAACCTAACCGCAGTTTTGTTTTTGAAGATAGTCTTATTCAGTTTTAGTGTTCTGTGTTATTCAACATCTACACTTAAAAAAATCACTACTTGTTTAGATGTTGCACGGGTTTTTTTAGGTCACGTCCTGTTGTTCTAATTACGCTTCCATTTCATTTCACTCCCAAAGATGGTGTCGTAACAGTCAATCGCATCCGTTCTTTACCACTAGAGATAAGAGTAGGTTTTAAAGAACTAGAGTGTTTATTTTTAATCTTTAACTATCACCGAGAAGCAGAAATCGTGAGCTGTTTTATATTTAATGATAAATAGAGTTAATCTTAATGCCAAACCTAAGCTAAACCAGTACATTCTAAAAATAAGTTTTATATCACGACGAACACGTTTTTTTTCTTGGTGATAATTATAAATTTGGTGGTTCGTTGGGTTCATCAACAGAACTAAACTAATATCAGGTATGTTTTGGGGTGAACGGCTAGTAATCATCAGGTATGTTTAGGGGTGAACGGCTAGTAATCATGATAAGTCACACTGTGAACAAGAGTTTCTAGAAAGTCCAACTAGAAAGATTGCCATCAGCAACCATCTCTCGAACAACTACTAATAATTGGTAATAATATTATTAATGTTTCTTATTATTCTCATCAGTTCAGTTTAGATATTTAATGAAGTCACGATCATAAAATTTACTAACGTAAAGTCTTATCAATATACGACGTTTTGGCTTTCGTTTTTCTCAAGAGATATAAGTTTATTGTTGTTGTATCTCAAATAGTAGATCATGGAAAATAATTCTGTACAACAATAACATAAATCAACCCGAGACCGTGGAGCGTGATACAACAATGTATGAGAGAGACTGACATTACAGAGGACATTGTTTGTTTGTTTGTTTTAGCTCAAAGCTAAATAATGAGTTATTTGTACTCCGTCCACTGCGTGTACCGAACCCAGACATTCAGCGTATCATTCACAAAGTTTTATCTTTTAACTATAGCTAAAAATAGACAAATATGCACAGAAAGTGCAGATGCCCACCAGTATTATGGTTCATAGAAGTGTTTTTCTCCTTAATCAAAACAATTTTATATCTAGAATGTTCTCACATTTCGTTAAAAGTCTAAGCCTAAATGGTTGATCTGTGGCTTATCCAGGATATTGTATAAAGAGTTCAGCTGCGGCTTCTTTTTGTTAACGTGATATCTGTAATAATTTCTGGCATCAATTATGCACGTAAACAAATAAACTTTAATAATTACTTTATAAAATCTTATTTACATTTTTTATAGGTAAGCGAGTCTTCAGCTTTTTGATTGATCAAAAACTTAATAAAACCTGTTGTCTTAACAACAAATAAAAAAATGGAAGGATTTCCAGTTTCACGTACACAATAAAATATGTAAAAGCCTTTTTTTCTTCTAGTTATTACGCTTTTATTGCTTAATTGATTCGACCGCAATAAGCACGCAATAAGAATTGGTCCACTTTAGTCATAATAACCTCAAACTGTTGAAGCGAACCACTATTACTACTCTAAATGCAGATCGATCCCGCGTGTTCAATTTATCCTTGTAAATAAGATTACGTTCCGGAATACATATATATATAATGAATACGAATGCGTAATTTCTGTCATCGTGAATACGTCAGGTTGTAACGTTTTGTATTACCTGGCGGCATTTCTAAAACTGATAATTTTAGAACGATGTGAAAATGTGTACATATTTGAGATTGTTATAGCTGCATAGCTCAAATATATGTGCACTGTTGCCCGGGAAAACTCGTGAAAGTCATTAACTACAAAGGTGCAATGAAATGTTATTTATTCGTCTGGAAAATGTTTCTGGTTGCTGCTGTTATTGTTTTCAAATAATCTAGAATGAAGTTAGGGAAAATGAGAGTCACAACAATCTAATTAGAATCATTGTGGTTTGTTTCAGAGTTTTCGCGCAGAGCTGTGCATAGAACTATCTGCGCATAGACGTCCCTGATTTTGAACTAGACGGAGGGCAGCTAGTCAACATTTTCCATCAGCAAATCTTGTCCGATTAAATAAAAATGGAATTTAACTTAAAGTGTGGGGGGGGGATGTTTTTGCGACAATGGGCTACGAAACATTAACCCGTAGGTTCGCAATTCGGGCGAGTTAACCACTAGGCTACGGCTGGGTCACCTCAATGACGTTAAAATTGTTTTTAAAGAATACCACTCCCCCGAAACTAGTCTGGCTCACAGACACACGCCCAATGAAAGAATAGACCATTCCAAGCTTTTACTTGTTGTTAAACAAGTGTTTAAACAACTCTATTCAATTATGTACCAGCTGCCCAGTGTCAGCTAATAATACGAAGAATTAAATTGTGGCGGAATGCTACAAGTTCTTCAAATACCTATAGAATGATAGGTTTCTTTTTTGTGAGTGTAAAACACATTTTGTTCTGAAAGACCTGACAGGTGCTTTTGTGTGTGATCGTAATAAAAGTTAAATAATCTCAAGCTATGACATGTAAGTAAGATCCTCGAATAGGCAAAACTGCAGTCCACAGCGGAGGGTACAGCCAATCGGAGAATGCATTTGGCCTCTACGTCACAGACGCTCTTTTCAATTTCACCTCATTGAAAAAAAAAAAACAAGCAGAAATTTTTAACATATACATACAATAGTTTGCTTTGTTTTTACCTTAACGTGATCATTTTGAAATCGTGTTTTAGAATATGATTACCACTTGATCACTTATATCATTATTAATATGATAACGTAAATGCAAACAGATCGGTGGTTCTGCAATCCAGTCAACATCAAGCTTTGCCCAGGAACAGTTATATTTATTTTGACTGATATGCAACTTGACATAATGTCTATCAAATCACGTACGTATACTTATGTACGGCAAATACAACTTTTAAAAAAAAAAAAGAATTCAGATATATATATATATAAAAACCTTCGGAAATTTACCGTGACCTGAAAGTAGAGAAACACACTTTGAAATAAGCGCGACCCTCTGGGAATATTAACTATCCACTCGAATTCAATTCAACTGTTTTCAGTATTGATTTTCTCACGGTAAAATGCAAATCTCAGATAGTGGAGAATTTTAATTTTAAATTATGATTGATTTAATATGTTTATTTTTGGTGTTTTTTTAGAAGGGAGAAATGTTTTTTTTTAAATAGTTTTCCACGGTTAATTGTTCCATAACTCACGATTACTGTGTTAATATTTGTTTGCAATAATAGGTGTAAATACTGAAATTGTATTCTGTGACTGATATATCGGTTCGTCATGTAAACTGTACACGAAACCAGTTTCTTATACGCATGCGAAAGGTATAGTTGTTTGTTTGTTGCCTCCCAGTGGCACAGCGGTATGTCTGCGGACTTACAACGCTAGAATCCGGGTTTCGATACCCGTGGTGAGCAGAGCACAGATAGCCCATTGTGCAGCTTTGTGCTTGATTACAAACAAACAAGTTTGTTTGTTTTGAATTTCGCGCAAAGCTACACAAGGGCTATCTGCGCTAGCCGTCCCTAATTTAACAGTGTACGACTAGAGGGAAGGCAGCTAGTCATCACCACCCACCGCCAACTCTTTTACCAACGGATAGTGGGATTGATCGCCACATTGTAACGCCCCACGGCTGAAAGGGTGAGCATGTTTGGTGGGACGGGAATTCGAACCCGCGACCCTCAAATCGCGAGTCGAGTGCCCTAACCACCTGGCCATGCTGGGCCTAAAAAGGTATACTAAAACATGCATTAATTCTGAAACCTCAATTGAGAATGAATTTTGCAACTGACTTTTTTGCCTCGCTCTGAATTTTGATTCGTGTAAAGCTTAATAGTTTAATTATAGACTATCTGATTTCTTTCGACAATTCAGGATTTGAACTAGCGGTTTCTCCTACTTACCCTGTGGAACTGGAACTTGAAATCACCAATGAAACGATATGTGTAGTTTGGTTCAGGATATTATAAGTTCCAGCACCTCAACCAAGCCTTCTAATAATTTACCTGTTGTTGCACAGCAGATTCTTACCTGCGTTTGTGTATAATTAAAAAGCTGAACTATCTTAAACTTTATTTGAATGCTATTACACAGTTATAAACTACTCTTTACCTTCTTGACCTTTTTTTTTTCATGTTCTTGTCTTTGCACGTTTTTGGATAACATTTTAAGATATTTTCACTTCGTTGTTTTGTGGTTGCTGACAACTTTCGCTCATCTAAACTTGATGATGTTAAGTTCTCATTTCGTAATTGCATATTAATTATTACTATTATATATAATATAAATGAATTATAGCAATATAAATGTTCTTGCATACTTTCATAAAATTATTTATCAACTTCTGAATAAATGATAGTATTGTTTTTATTCACCAATAGATGACAGCACTTCTTTCTGCTATTCTTTATTTACCTCATGCAAGTGATAAATTGACATAAGAAACAATTGCCAGTTAAGTGACACCATTGTTTGATTACCTTTTCTCAGGCCCATAGCCCCACACCGACTAAGAATAGTCGCCCAATTTAGTCATCTACTCAGCCTAAATGTAGAATCAGACTTGCCATTCACTTTTGATTTCTAAATTTTATGATTACTAACAGTATTACTACTTAACTAATACTGAGAATACAATAGTTTAAAGACATACTTTAGTTAAATAATGAAAACGCAAGTTTTTAGAAACTTGGTATCGAAAATAGATCATCCAAGTTAGTTTGATGTTTCTGTTTTCTAATATATTAATAAAATACATATAACACCACGTTAGTGACTTGTGCTTGCTTGCTAATATAGGCAGAAAGGGTACTTGAGTTTGAGAAAAGTAACCCACTTTCATATCTTGGCGACAGGCTCGAGTATTTATCAATAAGAAATTCTGAGCGAGTGTATAGTGTGTCAATCACACTGTATATGCTCTATCTAGTGCCCACGAGGCCTTTCGCACTATACCATAGCTCTTCAAGTCTCCGGGTATACGAAAGATATAGTAAAGGTGGAGATGCTGTTTACACTGGCAAGTCATTTGACAACATTGTTACGGTATTAAGGGCTGTGAGGGCGTTATAAGAGTGGCAGTATAATCCCATTATTCTATTAGGGTCACCCAATAGTTGGCGGTGACTGCTTTCCACTATCTTCTCTCTCTCTCTCTGGTCTTTCAGTTCAAAATTAGGGACGATTAGCACAGGTAGAATTTGTGTAGCTTTGAGCGAATATCCAAAACAAATAAACGAGTCTCGTAATATTACTGTTTAAAGAGTTTTGGTAATGTAGATTATAACACATAAAAGTACTGATACCAACAGAACAAATTCCTTTTTTTTTTTGCTACAAGGCTTTTAACCGAAACAAAATGATTGTCGAAAGTAAAGGTTACTAATGGTTGATTTCTTAAAAGTGAGGATGCAATTTATCGTATTTTAAAAATTTATCGGGACAACAGATGGCTAATACGAACTTTATAACTCTATGTTTCGTGAATGATAATTTTCCATTACGAAAGGTACACACAAGCATGATAGATCTGTTAGTACAGAAATCCTTTATTTGTATATTCTGTCCGATCATTACATGTTTGTGGCTTAAAACTGGATGTGAACTAAGCCTATCTTCGCTTGTGTAAATATTATTATTATTTATTAGGTTTTTTTGTTCGTTTGTTTGAAATTAAGCACAAAGCAACACAATGGGCTATCTGTGCTCTGACCACCACGGGTATCGAAATCCGGTTTCTAGCATCGTAAGTACGCAGACATAGTGCTGTGCCACTAACAAAGTAATAGTGCCATCATCACGTCAAGATACACAATGGGCTATCTGTGCTGTGCCCACCACTGGTGTCGAAACCAAATTTTTAGCGTCATAAGCTTCCAGATTTGCCGCTGGGGGACCTTTTTTCGATTCATTTTTGTTTATAATTAAGCACAAAGCTACACAATGGACTATCTGTGCTCTGGCCACAACGGGTATCGAAATCTTAAGTACGCAGACATATTTCTGTGAATTAAACCATAAAAATATTTGTTTTCCATGTACCTTCATACCCGGATGTATTTCTTACCGGGAATACACAACGTTTTTTAATAGAATATTTTTTGTATCATTCAAATCTATAACATATCGACATATTAGTAATTTCAAGAGACATGTGAATGTATTAAACTAAGGCATGAAAACAACGTAACAAAGTATGATTTAAGACTATTTCAATATTAAAAAAGAACCTGACAAGTTTTGGGAGCCCCTGGTTGTCTATGTGTAATACATTTGGAGCCCCTGGTTGTCTATGTGTAATACATTTGGAGTCCCTGGTTGTCTGCGTTTAATACATTTGGAGCCCCTGGTTGTCTACGTGTAATACATTTGGAGCCCCTGGTTGTCTATGTGTAATACATTTGGAGCCCTGGTTGTCTATGTGTAATACATTTGGAGTCCCTGGTTGTCTATGTGTAATACATTTGGAGTCCCTGGTTGTCTGCGTTTAATACATTTGGAGCCCCTTGTTGTCTATGTGTAATACATTTGGAGTCCCTGGTTGTCTATGTGTAATACATTTGGAGCCCCTGGTTGTCTATGTGTAATACATTTGGAGCCCCTGGTTGTCTGCGTTTAATACATTTTACGATGAAAGAGCCAATGCATTTACGTAATCGTCTAAATGTTTTTAAATGTCGATTAAAATAAAAATTAGGTAAGTTTGTTATTTTTCGTAGATGTTATTATTACTCACTAGTGAGTCTATCCTTAGCAGGACATATGCTGTTCAGACATTTCCTCTAATCTATCCTCCCTCTTCTCCCCTCCCCTCCATCATACTTCTGTGTTATCCAGACCTCTTATGTTGATTGTCAACACACAGAGAATTCCCGAATAATAAAAAAGAAAGCTGAAGTCATTGGCAGGACAATTTTGGGAAATTTCAAGAATGCAGCCAGAACCACTGAGGTGGCGTCTTCGTGAAATGCATGAAAGTGGATACCACCACTGAGTAGGGGGAAGCAGAATCGGTAATATTTCGCCATTAGAAATGTTGAATGTTACGAAAGTGGATGGTATATTAAGAAAGTAATACAGGGTCGTTAAGGAGTAAGTAAAAATGTTCAAGGATGAAAAGCTTGACACCAAACTTTAAAAAAAAGTACAATGACGTCAGTATAAGCGTTCATTGAACGAAAATCGAATGTAAAAAATAAAAATGAAGAAAACGTGACGACATTGGTGGCGTCATCAAAATAGATTAAGAAAACAAAAATTAAATTCTATTGAGACGATGCTATTTATAAATGTGAAATTCTTATTTAGCATACCAGACTACAGATAAAGGTACATAATTGTTGAGATTATACCACATTGTAAATGTTCGCTGATAAAATAAGATGAAAAGCAAAGTAATTAGTAAGTATTACAGTAAATCACTATTAGAAATCAAAGGATGAATACTAATGACGTTTCTCTCAACTACTATGTAGTTATATACAGCAAAGTAAGAGACATTTTGATAAGTATTGCAGTAAATCACTATTAGAAATCAAAGGATGAATACTAATGACGTTTCTCTCAACTACTATGTAGTTATATATTTTTGAAAATACGGCGTTCTACATTCTCGTTTTATACCACGTTTTATCAAATACTGTAAAATTTCCAGTAATTTCTATGATCTTAAAACACTGTAAGTGTGTTTAGAAACTAAAGTTGTTAGCTAGAAGTTGAATGAATCAAGGCCCTCGGCATACTGTTATTGTTAATTAGTTTGTACTAAACAGTTTTATCATCTGGTGGCGGATATTACATTTCTAATCCAGAGTTATTCTTCGTTTTAAAGTACTAACCTGTAGCAACCTTGTAAATATATACCTATCCAATTATTCGTTATAAAGAACAAGTCTTTGAAACATTTTTTACCTATCTCATTTGTTTTAATTATATTTATTGTGGTCACCACTAAGGGCTGTAATGTACAAAATATTGTTTTATCATTACTATTATTATTATTACAATGTATATATATATATATATATGTGTGTGTGTGTGTGTGTCTATATATGTATATGTGTGTGTGTATACATGTATGTGTATATATATATGTATATATGTGTGTGTGTGTATATATATATATACGTGTGTGTGTGTGTCTATATATACATATATGTATATATGTGTGTGTGTGTGTGAAAGACACACTTTGTTATTAACAGGAATGATAGTTTAGCGATTTTCCACCTCCTGTATCTCAGACTGTGGTAACCTAAACTAACATATATTTGTAGTGGACGTGCTCTACCAAACTCTTACTTTACATACCAAATTTCAAGGCGATCTAATAAGAAAAACCTGAGATATAACATCTCCAATTTCGATTGAGTTTCCTTTTTTTCTTTCTTTGCATCAAAAGTACGGAAACTTTATTTGATAGAAAACATACTTTTATGGATTTTTTCGATTGAGTTTTTTTTTCCTTTTTTTCTTTCTTCGCATCAAAAGTATGGAAACTTTATTTGATAGAAAAACATACTTTTATGGATTTTTTCGATTGAGTTTTTTTCCTTTTTTTTCTTTCTTCGCATCAAAAGTACGGAAACTTTATTTGATAGAAAAACATACTTTTATGGATTTTTTTCGATTGAGTTTTTTTTTTCTTTCTTCGCATCAAAAGTACGGAAACTTTATTTGATAGAAAAACATACTTTTATGGATTTTTTCGATTGAGTTTTTTTTTCCTTTTTTTTTCTTTCTTCGCATCAAAAGTACGGAAACTTTATTTGATAGAAAAACATACTTTTATGGATTTTTTTTTTCAAATTTAGGCCACTGAAAAATCTTTATAACCTACAATTAGGAGTTTCATTTGATGTAAATGTAAGCCACTTGTGCAAAGTTATTCAACAAAAATCGCTCATATTTAACGAGAATTTTTGTGCACGTCTACGCAAAAAAAGTCACGTGAGCTATCAGTCTAACATTTTTTATTACAGCTTCACCTAAGAGTAAAAGTGGACCGTTTTTAGTTTTTGTCATTCGGATTAAAAACTGCTGATTTAGAGCCGCAAAATTATAAGGTGAAATGACGTGCTGATACATAAATTTTGGTTAGGCCGAGCAAACTAGATTAGCAGCTTCTAGCTCAAGTTTTCAAAAAAGTCGTATGAGTTGGCGGTTATTATTGATTATTCATTGCCAACTTTTCAGAACCAATTTACTAAATTTTATGAAATTATCCTAATTAAAGAACGCTTACGTCACGTGATATTAGCTTGAGCATTTAGAATAAATAATGCATGGGATGATGACAAGAAACTATTAATCTAAATTCCATGGCGTTAGTATAAAGGAAGTTATTAATACTGTTTTAGAGAGAAAACTACCAACATATATTTTAAAGAATCTGGTTAGTTCTGTAAAGTGTAGATCTGTTCCGCATAATAGGGTTGCGATCGTAAGGCTAATGTTGGTTACTATCGAGTGTCACTTTCTTACTTGCTGTGGTTTGTTGGTGTGGTCTAACAAAAAGTCATGATATCTAACCAACAACACCTTAGGTGGGAAAAAAAAATTGCCGTATGATGGTGGGTAAAACAAAATACGCGGCCTGGCTTACTAATGAATGAATATTTGCTGTAAAATTCGTATCAATGCTATAAGTGTAGCCACCAGTTTGTCCGCCAATTTTGATTTCATTCCCATGAGTCGCACGCTGAATCCTTTTTTGGCCTCACCTTTTTTGACACACACACACAACACTCGCTGTAGTATAATATTGGAGTATTTTGTTATTCGCATCCACAGGTGAAACGTATTTGTGTTCTGGTTATATATACATAAATTTCATGCAAATTGTGAACTAAATTCAGACTTTCTATACTGTATATATATATATATGTGTGTGTGTGTGTGTGTATAATATGAATATGTAAATTTATATACATGGCAATGTACATTCAAAGTATTATGTAAAATGAATGAATCTTCGTGAAATAATATGTTTTGTTTCTCCATGTTCAACTTGAACATCAGCCCATTGACTTCTCTGAAAAATATTTCCAATGTTAATCATATTTCTTTCAGTTTTTTCACAGCCTGTAATCCCATAGTGGACCACAAAATTTGGACCCTACACAAGTCCGATAACAACGTATGTGTGTGAGACAGCTGCATGTACAAGTGACATAATGGTAACAAGCAGGATTTGAAACAAAATGGAACTCACATGTTTGTAAAACTGGTAATTCATATTTTAACTAAATACGTATACAAATCAAAGGTTAATCGTGTATCAGTGTTTCAACTAGAATTACAAGAGGGTTAGACACTAGTTATAACAAAGGGTAGCTTCAGTAGTTATAGAGGCCAAAGTTAAAGATAACTTTAGAAATAATCATTTTGTACTGCGATGAAACGGTAGCTATTTTCGAAGGTAGAATCAACGACATAATTTTGAGTTTTTTTGTTATAAAATGCACTTCACACTATTCATTTTTCGATAAAAAACGTTACTGAGATGCACTTTGTTCTTTATGTCTATCTTGCATTTCATAGCTAGAATGGCCTTGGTATTAAACATAATAGTAACAGTAATTCATATGCTTAATTAATACTCAATGTATAAAGCCTTAAGGTTGAAACAACTCACGTAACTATAGGTAAAACTGATGCGCAATTAACACAAAACGTAGTAAAATTTAATAATATTAAGTTAATACTTACATTATAAAACAAGTCAAACGAATCGTCTGTTAGCATAAACTATGTAGGCCTACATAAGGCAATTTCAACATCAGTCTAATTAGTCGTTGACTTTGAATGTTTTTAATAACTATAATTTGAAAACATATAACTTACTAGTAATACTAATAGTATTACATAAAGATAATTTTATGACTTGAAATAGGCCTAGGCATTATACGTATTTAAAGTTAATATAAACATATTGCCACTTGAACTGATTAACAATGAAGATTTTGATTAAAATTTAGACCTATTTAATATTATAATCCTGCTGAACTTTAGTTTACGAGGTCTGTAAATGACTTTCTAAGGAGGTTGTTTAAGGTCTTACCAAGTATATTTAGGAGCAATCACCATTAAGCATTGATGTATTGACTGTTATTCCTTGTCCGCCGTGTTTTGAATGAAAATTGAGTTACGTTTATTGAGTGTCGTTAGCGTTTCAGGATGGCTAATAACGAATAATACAAGTGTTTGGTGGATACTTTTTGAGGCAAGTTTCCTGCATATTTCAAATTATATAAAACTGGCTCGAATTTTCTTTTGCTATTTTGCTTAGACTAGATATAAAATAGACTACTCGATATTGTTACTGTTAGTTACCATTTTAGAGCTATCCTAAATTTAGGGTTAATACCTACTTAATTTTAAATATGTAAGTCAGTTATTTTAAATGACTGATGTAAATACAAGACAGTGGGTTTGAAGTTCTGAACTCTAAATCATTTACTAAAAAAAAAAAAGCTTTGTCGAAATTTATCATTTCTCTCTTTTTTTATCTACGTAAATAAAACAACGTAAGCTTTTGTTATCGATGGATCCACGTTATAAAACAGATTTTTTTCGTCTTGCTTTGAGAATTTCTTAAAAAAAATCGAAAATTGTTGACATTAAAATGCGCGTTCCTCCTCGAAATTCGGGCTGTTCAAAGAAGTTTGTGTTAGCCTACTTTACAATTTCGATCTATTTATGTTCAATATAATATAAAATAGCTACCAGCTGGTGTGACGAACGAAGGAGAAGTAGAGGATCTAGGAGGGAAGTCCGTACTTCCATTCACTACCCCCCCCCCCCCAGGGGCACAGCGGTATGTCTGCGGACTTACAACGCTAGAAACCGGGTTTCAATACTCGTGGTGGGCAAAGCACAGATAGTCCATTGTGTAGCTTTGTGTTTAACTACAAACAAACAAACCATTAACTAAAAATCATTCACTTAGCCCTATTTGATGGCCCAGTTTGCAATGAACTAATGAATTAATTAGGGCAAAGTAGGCACAAAAAACAACAACAAACAACTCAATCAATACTACTCGCAATAAGCCTAAATCTCTACTCACAGCAACAAAGTATGCCTGTCCAGCAACGTATAATTTTGAGCTTGAAAGTTTCAGTTAAACTTAAAAGAGTTTTGTCCCGCTTCCTATAAAGGTAAACTCAAATGTAGAACAGTGCAGTAGCAGGCGATTTTTAGCTAGCAGACGACGTACGCTAATAAACTGAGCATATGTACACTTTCCTAGGAATTGTGGGAATTTCAGCATTTTGTTGAAGTTTCCAATTTCTTTTCATAGAATAAATTTCAAGTAGTCACTGCTACAGAACATTTTGTTTGATATTTTGAATTTAACTTCTGCAAGGCGTATGTATCCAACGTGGTGAATTTGAAAATAAAACATCTTTGTAAGATCAAGGCGATCTCGAGGCCGCGCCGAACGGAAATCCAAGATGGCAAAGACCATTAGGCCTAAAAAAAATCTAAGGTCTAAGTATATGCAAAGATTTGAAATAGTATACATGTCTATGTATAGTACGAACTACATCGTCGCACTAGTCTTCGTTCGTTATAATCTAGCAAGTCAGGAAGAATATTTTTACAAATAATTATTACGACGTGTTATTCAACCCTCTCTTGTTTTTTAAAAGTTGTTAAACACGAATAGCAGTAAAAAAAACTTGTTTCATTAGTTTATATGAGAAAGTTGGTGGTAAAGCACTCTGAACGACAGGATGGTTCAGTAGCTTGTCCCAAGTGTTTTGGGGAGGAAACTATGTTATTCCATGTGCTTATGACGGTTACGAGAAAGAGAAAAGACAGTATCCAGACAACCTTTAGAGCAAATTAAATAAGAAACTGAACCATTACAGGTGTAGGCTTATTTGAAAGTATTATACATATTAAACTACAAAAATGATTTGTTTTATTAGTGATTTTGAGAATAATTTAGATTAGTCTTTAAAATAGTTACCCTTGACATGTCTAATTTCCCTCATGTGTGTCATCATCTCAACTGTTAATTCATTTGAGATTTTAAGCCATTTCAATAAGTTGAATGGTCGATACTTTTTGTTGAAGTATGAGAAGAGCTGTCTTGTGTTATAGGAACTTACAATCTAATATGGCATTAGTGATGTAATTCTGTATCAAACTCAGTTAAAAAATTGTACAATGAACTGCGTAGAACATAATTTTCAATATGTGCATTTCTTTTCATGATTGTCTCAGGTTATCTTGGTTTAATTTGTTCTTTTACTTTTGCCTTTTCACTAGTTGATTAAATAGCATTTTGAGTTATTTGTGTTAAATCACATGATTCTAATAATATTTAACATGACTCTGACAAATCTATAAAATGTCATCTGATTCAAGGAATATAATCACAGACCTTTGTCAGAGTCATGTTGAATATTATTAGAATCATGTGATTTATCTATAAAATATCATCTGATTCAAAGAATATAATCACAGAACTTTGTCAGAATCATGTTAAGTATTATAAGATTCATGGGAACTAACACTAAAATTATCAAACTCACGAGAAATAACTATAAGACATGTGTCTTAACTATGGAATTTTGTCAGGATTTGCAAGTCTAGTTTTCTAGCCAGTTCTTAATACTCGGTTGTTTTCTAGTCACTTTTAAATATCAAGATGTTCAAATGTTTATCTTGTGTTTTCTGTTCGCTTATTACTACCAAGTCGTTCAATAGTTAATCCTGTGGTTTCTGGCCAATTCTTCAAATTGTAAGATGTATATTAGAGCATGGAAGTCCAGCGAAGGATAAGATTAGTCTTTCTCCTCAAGGTGTATGACTTATTGAGTGTTATATGACTCTAATAAACGAGGTTAACTTTGTGTATATTAGAGCATGGAAGTCCAGCGAAGGATAAGATCAGTCTTTCGCCTCTAGGTGTATGACTTATTGAGTGTTATATGACTCTAATAAACGAGGTTAACTTTGTGTATATTAGAGCATGGAAGTCCAGCGAAGGATAAGATTAGTCTCTCGCCTCTAGGTGTATGACTTATTGAGTGTTATATGACTCTAATAAACGAGGTTAACTTTGTGTATATTAGAGCATGGAAGTCCAGCGAAGGATAAGATTAGTCTTTCGCCTCTAGGCGTATGACTTATTGAGTGTTATATGACTCTAATAAACGAGGTTAAGTTTGCATCGATCTCACTCAGATGCGGGTATCGGTTCTTAGGTTTCTATTTTTACTTTTTCTAACTTACATTATTCCTTCTGAGTTGTAATTTTGTTTCTTTGAAAGTTTTCTTCGTTGACTTACCAGCTTATAAATCACGTTTGTTTTTCTCTACTCATCGCTATGCTCCCGAACAGATCTGAAAGAGAATGCAGATCACGGCATCTGAACGTGTATCTTCTTGCGCACGGTTAAAATGTCGATGGGAAGCAGCCTACAGGGACGAAGATCATGAACACCGCGTGCACCCATGTAGTTCTACTTATGTTAGGGTCTTCCTGAAGATTTTACTGAGCATTACGTGTTAGTCACGTATTCAAACTGTTAACAGGGGGTTTATTCATACAAATTAAACAGGTATTGTACTAACTAAACTCGTAAAGGCCGTTGACTAATGAAAGCACTTTAGAGTCACTTGTAAGCACGTGGTATAAGATTGAGAACGATGTGCACACCTTGTTGGATCATCACTTCTCGGTACTTGAAGAATGTAGTGAAAGTGAATAGTATATGCTTTTAACATATTTAATCTTCCGCCTGTGATACGTTATTTCTTGGAATAAAAAAGAACTATTTCTTCTGAAGTTGAACGAAGTTTTAAAATTAGACAAAAGTTAACACACGTGTGATTAAGTCACCCTTTTAACAAACATGTTAACTAATGTTTTGTCAATGTTCGCTCACATTATAGTGAGTCACTAATCTTTATAAAAGTGTGTTGAAAAACACAGGTTTAGAAGAAAGTTATTTCTGTTCGAGTTTTGATACACCGAAAGAATGTCATTGCTTGAAATATATTTGTAGAAGACATAAAACCACAGTCGCGTGTTGAATTTTTCAAGATTTAATTTGTAAGGTTGATGTACTGAAAAACAGGAGCAGGGTTTTTTTTATATAGTTATTTTTTGAAAATTATACGTTGATATCTTTAGTGGGGTGTAAAACTCATTTTTTTCTGTAAGTTCTTTGAAACCTTAAATATTTTAGTAAGACACTGTCATCTTTGTTTAATAGGTTACTTTGTAATAACCATATAATATATATTCTGTGCACACCAAAGGCATCTTGGAATGAAGCTTCTGGGAATAAAATCTGATTTCCAGTTCCCTGTTGATATGAAAAAGAGCATTATACTGGGGAACCTATTGTGGATCTCGTGTAAACCAAGAAATATTAAACATTCACACCAGAGTCAAAAATGACATTTTTCAAACGAAACGTTGTTTTATTCAACAAACATTACACTGTCTAATACTAACGTAATAGAAGGATCGGAAGCACAAAAGGCCAGCTATGTTATTTGATAGTTGTGCTAATTGTTATGTGGCGTGGCTTGCTTTAGTGCTTTTTTAAAGTGTTCTAAAGATAAAGCTATTCAAGCGTTAACCTTCTATTTTCTAGCCAATTCTCGATAATCAGTTGTTCAAGTGAAAATCTTGACTTTACCGGCCACTTCATGATATTCAGTTGTTCAAGTATTAATCCTGTGTTTTCTAGTACTTCTTAATACTCAATTATTCAAGTATTAATCCTGTGATTTCTAGTACTGCTTAATACTCAATTATTCAAGTATTAATCCTGTGTTTTATAGTGCTTCCTAATACTAAGTTGTTCAGGTGTTAATCCTGTGTTTTCTAGTACTTCTTAATACTCAATTATTCAACTGTTAATCCTGTGTCTTATAGTGCTTTCTAATACTAAGTAGTTCAAGTGTTAATCCTGTGTTTTCTAGTATTTCTTAATACTCAGTTTTCAAGCCTTAATCCTGTGTTTTCTAGTGCTTCCTAATACTCAGTTGTTCAAGCGTTAATCCTGTGTTTTTTAGTACTTTGTAATATCTAGTTATTCAAGTGTTAATCCTGTGTTTTCTAACCAGTTCCTAATACTCAATTATTCAAGTGTTGATCCTGTGTTTTCTAGCACTTGTTAATACTCGGTAGTTATCTATCAAGACATTTATACAAAACGCATGTCATTAGAAAACGTAGTAATTACTTTGCCAAAATTTAAAAAAAAAAAAGTGATTTATCCAAAATTATTAACGTAAAATTGTTTTGCACCATAATGACGTCACATTTTAAGCAAGTTATGTGATTTGGCAATGGCGTTAGGACGTGATCAGTATTTGATATGTATGTTGTATCTTCACCTTACTTTACACATTACGTTGCAACATTGAAACATCAGCAAAGCACACTCAGGTATTCCCGTCAGTAGGGGGCGCGCGGGTGAGCCCTGAGTTGGGATCGGGCAATAAAGTCAACTAAGTAACACAATACCTTAACAAAGATACAAAGAAAGTTAAAACAAGGGAGTGTAATAGTTTCAAGATACGATACAGTCATTCGTCTCATTGTCACTGTGAACGTTCTCTCGCATTTTAGATACTTTCTTGCTCACACGACGAATTAAACTGCGACTGCGTGGTTCGCTTTTTTGATATCCTTCCTCTGGACCTTTGGCTTTTCCACTAGATGCGTGTGCACTGGAGCGGCGGTGCAAGCTCGAAGATTCAGACTGAAATGGTATTTTAGCCAAAATAAGAAAGGATCGGAAAAGTTCCTTCATGTTGACGTTATCCTTTGCTGAACATTCCATTAATTTGACCCGAAGTCGAGGGAGTTCACAGAAAACCCATTCGGCTACGTCTTCCTTGACTAGCTCGCGCCGTTCACTAGCCAAGTCCAATTTGTTTCCAGCTACAATTATGGGAACTCCTTGGAAATCCGTTCGCTGTTCCCGAATCTCCTCAAAACATTTCTTCAGGGTTTCGAAGGACGTCTTGCTGTCTATGGTGTACACCAGAAGGAAAGCTTGCGCATTGGCTATGGAAAGTCGACGCATGGCTGGAAACTGCATGTCGCCCGCAGTGTCCAGAAAGTCCACCTTCAGAGTCGTGGTACCCAAGTCGAATTCTCTGTAGTGCATGTCCTCCACAGTAGGGGAATGTTTCTCAGTAAAAGTGTTAAACAGGAACCTCTTGATGATGGAAGATTTACCTACTCCCGTCCCTCCCAGCACCACCAGTCGAACTTGATAGGATGAGCTCTCTCCCATTGTTGTAACTTAGGCCTCGAGGTTTTCTAAATTAACATAAGTAAGAGTTTAGCTGTAGTTTACATTACTTATCTCCAAATCAACTTTTACTCCTCAGGGAGCTTCGTCATCATCATCATAAAACTAGGCACAGTTTCTATCAATGTTATCGCACTTAAAACCTCTTTTTTTTTCCACAAGAGCTAAGTTAAAAGCTTCCGTCTTCGTTTATTACTATAGATAAGACTCTCTACATTTCTTAAATTATATATAATCATGACATTACTTCGGAGGAAAAAAAAACAGATGATAAGAAGTTTGACTAGCTGCAAAACATTGAGCTTTAATAAACGTCCTTGAATTTCTCTCTCTCAATTTTTAAAATCTTTATATCAGAATTCTACAGAATTATAATACTTTATTGCATAAATTAAATCGTGGATAAAAAAAACAGACCAAAATATCGTTAACAATCTGTCACAAAGATACATATTAAATTCGTGATTACAACTCTTAAAAAAAACCGGTTTTGATGAGATTTCTGAAGATGTCCTTTCTAAACCATTTTCAACAGATAAAATATATTTACAATAATATCTCTGTATCTCTGGTAATATATTTAAGTACCTTTCATTTTATTTTTTGTGCTGGACACACTTTTGCGATTGGAACAGAGATGGTGTTTATAAATTATTGAAAAATGATTTTATGCCTTATGGGGTCAGAGCTAAGTTCCAGGATTCGATTCCCTGCAAAGAACAGAGTGCTAAGAGCCTATTGTGTAACCTTGCACTAAGAAAAAGAAAATAACAACACGTAAAATGAGATTAGTTTTTACTTTATCCTTAACAGTTAAAATCCGCATGGTCTAAAAACAATTTGTTTTTTTTAACATAAGCTGTAAGTATTTTCATCACATATATATAATCAGTAGCATCATTATTAATAAATTATATTCACTAAATAATTCGTAATGTTTAATACGTATTCTATCATATATCACAGACAGTTACTTTTCAGACTAATATTGTAACTATTATATATAAATTGTTAAAGGTTAAACCAGGAGCGTATCACAGAGTTCGCGTTGGGGATCAGGCCCCCATTAGAGAGTTCTGCCTCCTCATCTGAGATATAGTCTTTTAATATTTTTAAACTTTATACTCTCACTGACATGAAAGGGTTAACTTTTTGCCTCCCAAACTACCTCTTTGCCCCCCTTTATGCTCCCCCAAGTAAAAAGTCCCAAAAGTGCCACTGAGATTTCGAACATTTTTTATTATTACTTATATTAAATGTCAAAAACTGTATCTACCAGAGTATTTATGCTAGTCTCCGCTAGGAATTTTGTGAGGCTTCTGTATAAACTGGTACATTTCAAATTTCGTATCACACGCCACTTCACGTGCATATCTGGATAATGGAAGTGGTTTGGGCATTTTATTAAAGTTAATTGTGCTTCCCCCACTCCCAGAGAGACATGGCACTACTGTGTACCAGAGGAAATAGTCTCGAGTGTCATTGCTGGTACGGGTGTTATAGGATGGTAACCTTTGCATTATAAGTAACTCATCTTGTTTATCTATACTGCTATACATGTCATTGGTATCTGTTGATATTATTATTCATGAAGCAATAACTGTCCTAGGCGTGGCTAATTACATAACATGCCCGGACTGGGAATACGAGGATTCGTAGTTCGCGTTCCGTTGCTACAAAAACATGTTCCACACTTCGCACCCATGGGCCATAAGATTGATGATCAAATCCCATCATTCATTTAGACAAAAGTATCTCAAGAGTTGGGGGTGGGTTCTGTTGGTTAGCTGCCTTCTCTATAGTCTATAAGTTCAAAATTATGGACGGCTGTACGCAGACAACCTTTGTGTAACCTTGCACAAAGATTCTGAAGCATATGAAGCGATAACTGCATCTTATGTAAAGCCTAAACAATCACATTATTATGTAAAGCCAAACAATCACTTTATTATGTAAAGCCAAAACAATCACTTTATTATGTAAAGCCAAAACAATCACATTATTATGTAAAGCCAAAACAATCACTTTATTATGTAAAGCCAAAACAATCACATTATTATGTAAAGCCAAAACAATCACATTATTTTGAAGTGATTGTTTAGGCTTTACATAATAATGTGATTGTTTTGGCTTTGCATAATAATGTGATTGTTTTAGCTTTACATGAACATATTCTGTAGTAAAGAAGTTTGTAATTGGAAAAGTTCACTGTGGCAATAAGTTAGTAAAACAATCTAAAATCTTAGTCGATAGCGAAAAAATATTAAAACACTTAACATTCTATACCGCACATTACAGAACGAGGTAAATTTTTATGATAAATTTGACATTATCTAAAACTTTCCGCTTCTTTAATACCCTACAATATGAAAGGCAACTTCACGTGTGTTACAATTCACTGACTAATAGAAAGTGATAATGTAAGGCCACGACCTAAAAGGAGGCTTTAAATAATCCTGATGTAAGAGAAACGACCAGATCAAATCCCAATCTACAAAGAGTAACTAGATAAAATCTCAATCTAAGAAGGATAACTGGATTTAATCTCGATCTTAGAAGAGTAACTGGATCCAATCAACACGTGAACATGTAAAAAGCAGCATAGCAATTGTTACTATCCTGAACCGACTCTTAACATGTTTTCAGTCTAAGTGCCTTTGCTTTAAATTAGCATCCCAAACTTCTTAAACATAAATTAATTTTTTCTCACACTGTTAGCTGCCTTTGTTTGTTATTCTTGTTCAGAGAATTTATTCTTGGGAGCTTTTATGAATTGATCCAGGATAATCCATTTTGTTTTAATGTGCTAGATATTTACAGTCCCCAAAATGTATTTTCAAAGGATTATCATGATACAAACCAAGTAAGAGAAACTTGATAACATAAGCGCTTTCCAAAGAAACCTGATAACACGAGGAAGGTCTTTCTTCACCAAGACTGAACCCTGAAGAAAAATTTTCTGATCGTCTAAGTTACCGGATTTATTTATTGGACATTTTTCAAATGGTATCAGTGTCATTCAAAATAACATCGTCTCTCTTCTCGTGTAAAAGGTTCAAGCTTTACTCTACTGTTATGATGTTTTAACTGTCTCTCCGTATTTCAACTTGAGCCCCTAAAGTTTGTATTCCAAACAGTCGAATCTCCAAGTTGATTTGAAGAATCTTTCTGGAACAGCATACATCAGTTACTAAATGGCCTTCCTATGTTCTTTAAAAAAATTCCGGGTTTATTGAAAAAATATAAATTGAAAAGTTTGATTTTTTTTCTTTGAAACAAAAAATGCTAAAATTATTTTATTCTGCCTTTAAGCTATTAATCCTGAATGAAGAAGGCCTTTATGGTTGATAATGCTGTAATACAGTTTTTGCTGCTCCGGTTACCACGTTCGAACTCTTAGCCTCTTGCCAGTCGAGTACTCTACCAACTGAGAAAAACGGTTAACCCCCAATTATTTCTGGTAAAATAGTTTTTGACAACTCAAATTACAACATTATTACTTGAGCAACTCATCACCTTTCTTTCCTAGTACCTTTAGCCTAACTTTTATGGACGAAACTAAGATATTTTTTATAAAGACGCCTAATAAACAGAAAGAAATCCTCTTATTTTGTATACAGAATACGTTGTTGTCTAGAAAGGGGATTGACAAAGCGTCGTTTCTATGACTATGGTTGTTGTTGGTTATAAATTTCGCGCAAAGCTACATAAGGGTTATCCACACATAATCGTCCATACTTTTGAACTAATTAACTAAAGGGAAGAAGCTGGCCAATGAACAACACTCACTGCCAATTCTTGGATTACAACGTATCCATGTCCACAAAGTGCAGAGTGCGTTTCTTTTTTGTTGTTGTTGTTTGCTGTAACGAAACGCCAACTTTATATCCTCGGTTTCAAGGACCAGGATACGTTAATGCCCAGCCTATGAATACTGAAAAAGGATGGTTCTAAAGGTTATCACTGTGGGAATTCAACATTTGTTAGCAAGAAACAAATTATTTATTCAAAATCACGTGTTTTAACTACTTGGAATGAATAAACACAATTGCTAACTTATTTTTTAATTCGTGTGTTTATTACTTATAAAACATTTTGATACCTTTACCGTGGTTGAAATATTCTATATAAAAACTTTTTATTTCCAACAGCAACCTTCAGCAGTAAGAATATACCTTAATACATATTCACACAAAATTGCCCGGCATGGCTAGGTGGTTAGGGCGCTCGACTCGCAATCTGAGGGTCGCGGGTTCGAATCCCTGTCCCACCCGGTCAATTCCACTATT
>NW_013667285.1:0-5694 GCF_000517525.1 Limulus polyphemus | reverse complement strand
CCATCTAGTCTTACACTGCTTAATTAGGGACGGCTAGCGCGAATTTCAAAACAAACAAACACACAAAATTAATGTACATTTTTGAATATTACTCTGTATTAGGAAACATTTTAGTTAAAAACAGTCATCAAAAACTCCTGTTATTGTTTGCTTATTCGGTGTAAAATTTATCAACAGAAGTTTAAAATGTACCATAAATCACGTTGTATTTCCGATTTTGCTATTATTCTTGATGAATTTCAAATCAATAACTTTCTATGGATAATTTATAAATGTGTTGGCACATGATTACTAATATCCCTTACCAATAAATAAACTGCGCGACAACGTATCCTGTTGTTTCTTCATTTCTCTCTCTCAACAAATAATTTCTCCCCAAACAAGTGATTTATCGTGACAAGATCTAATGGATCATACCTTCAACGTGATAGATTTGTGTTACTATTCCCAACTCAACCTGGTGTCTGGATTAGGAAGAGATTTGGACGTAGTGTTTTCTTGAGTATAAAGAATATATATATAAACAGGGAAAAAGAACCTGCACAAACACGAATCAATTTTCTGATGGCGTTTGAAAGACGGTGTTCAATATCCATCACGTGTCTCTTAACGACGAGATTCTGGATGAAATTGTTAACGTCTGTAGAGATTGTAGTTTCAGTCAACGTCTTATTCCCACTGTGGTTCTGGATAAAAATGTTAACGTCTGTAGAGATTGTAGTTTCAGTCAACGTCTTATTCTCACTTTGCTTCTGGATGCCAAAGTGGGAATAAGACGTTGACTGAAACTACAATCTCTACAGACGTTAACATTTTTTAACATTTTCATCCAGAAGCAAAGTGGGAATAAGACGTTGACTGAAACTACAATCTCTACAGACGTTAACATTTTTATCCAGAAGCAAAGTGGGAATAAGACGTTGACTGAAACTACAATCTCTACAGACGTTAACATTTTTATCCAGAAAAGTCAACGTCTTATTCCCACTTTGGTTCTGGATAAAAATGTTAACGTCTGTAGAGATTGTAGTTTAAGTCAACGTCTTATTCCCACTTTGCTTCTGGATGAAAATGTTAACGTCTGTAGAGGTTGTAGTTTCAGTCAACGTCTTATTCCCGAAAATATTTAATGCTATTCGTATTAAAAATATAATTGGGAAAATAATGAATGTGGAACATTTTCAACCAATCATGTTACCCGAAACAATTTAAACAGTGGTATCAATAAGAACTGTTATTATTGTTAAAAAGACCTGTTATTCCAGAACATATAACTGGTTTTATTTAAGCCAACGTTTCGCCATTAAGGCTTGATCGGAGCAACTTGCTTACTCAGGTGAAGCGGTAATGGCGAAATGTTGGTTTAAGTAAAATCAATTATGTTTTCTGGAGTAAATTGTCTTTTATTGTTTATTTTTTTAACAATAAATACAACTCTCCAGTTTGCACAACAAACCTTAAACTCTTATCATTATTGGTATTGCTGAAAGTAACAAGTATCATATTTGATTTCGGTGTACAGACCTTAATTCATTATTAATAACATTAAATACTTTAAATGTTTGGATAACATGACACACTGTCACAATTAATTGTCCATTATTTTTCAGTGAATTATATATTTAGTTGTTAATTTATTTTCTTCATCAAAACATGAATTGCAGTGAAGAAAATATAACGTCAGGCCTAACTTATTCTTTGATTCGCTACTCTTACTGCAGCAGACATGTTTTGTTGAATTCACAGCTCATTAGTGCCGCTTGGAAGAACGAATCAAATAAGTAAAGTAGGCCTAACATGGCGGTGGAATGTGAGAACTTCACGTTCGGGGGAAGAAAGGAAAGTAACAACTAAACAATTATCGAATTTATTAAGTGACAATGAATTAAACGTCATTCGTGAACTGTGTGTGTGATTGGTCAATACGTCTATTTCGAAACTGGATCAATGTTACAATAGAACAATAAGCCTTATCATACCTAAGACGAAGTGAAGAATTAACTAATCAGCCATCCAATAATGTTTTTGAACCTAACTACTTTGTTCATGGGGATAATTGTGTGATCAAAAATAATTTCTTAAATAACCCAGAAACCGTAGCCAGGATTTCAGTTCCTCTCCAAAAAAAAAAAGAAAAAAAAAGTTAAGCTCTGATATTCTAACAATTTCTGTGGAGGAATCCCTATTACAAAAATACTTTAAATTAACAATATATTAATAGAGTAAAGTATAATTCTTGACAAATATGTATGGGCAATATAACATAATTAAATAACAAATATGTATTTAATACAAATACGGCATGCTTTAGAGAAAAATCTTTTCCCTCTCGCTTTTTTGTCATTTCTATTTTGTTCAGGATGAAAGAGGTTGTTAGTTTGTTTGTAGTTAAGCACAAAGCTACACAATGAGCTATCAGTGCTCTACCCACCACGGGTATCGAAACCAGGTTTCTAGCGTTGTAAATTCGCAGACATAACGCTGTGCCACAGGGAAGGGGGAGAGGACGAAAGAAACTTCTGGAGGTTTATCGCCAAACCCCCGCTATCTATGGCCCTGGTTACTTTTACGTTTCTAACTTTCTGTTTAATGCTAGTCCTTCGGTGGAATATCGGTAAGTTTACGGACTTACAATGCTAAAATCCTGGGTTCGATGCTCCGCAGTGGACACAGTAGATAGCCAAATGTGGCTTTGCTCCACAACAAACAAGATATCATATATAACAAACATACTGTTGCAAAGCCTCTATGCTCGTGTGAAATTTTATGTCATCCGTAAGAAGTAATGTCCATATTCCTAATTATTTTAATACCGTTTGTAAAAAAATGTTAGAAAAAACAATATTTACTTTCCAGATAATAATAATAAAAACTTTTTACTTCAATTAACATTTTACCATTGCAGCTTCCTCAGGTCTAGTAGCACAATAACTGTTAAAAACCGTTTTAGTTTGCTGTTATTCTTTTCTTTAGGGGGGTGGTGAGTTTTTGATATTAGCATTACCTTTTTGATTTTCTCGACTTTAGGATGGCTTGATGAGATGGCAGTATTTTAAATGTGAATGAAATAACAGGGAGATCTTACAGTTTTTCAAGAAGAAGTTTCAAAGATTCAAAGTTGCTTCACTTAAATTAACCTTAAGCGTTTTATTTCGCACTGATCCTCGGGCATTCATGTTGCATAATGCTGAAGGGTTTGTGATTGAGCTACCTGTACAACAAACAGACCGGAAAAGTGAATGTCATAAATCACTAAACCAGAAAATGAAAACCATCGGTATTTTCGGCTCTAAAGCATTCAGTTTGTACAATATGGCTCTTTAATTAGTGTTAATGTAAACAAGATTATCCAGCAGTTATAAGCAGAGCACGAAATGAAACTGACATTATATCCGTTCGTCCACGTGACAAGAGTGTTGATATCACTTATATTTTTAAGAGAGTGTCCATCAGTAACAAGAGAAGAATACATAACATAACTGATAAGCAAAAAGCTAAAGAAATTTGTTCATCTAAAGGGGGAAAAACTGACCATTATGCTTTTTTATTAGGATTTTTTTTTCAAGTCTGAAAAAGAAAAGATTCAAGTGAGGGTCCTTTCAGACAGAGAAACAAATTCAAGGCATGGTCCCATCAGACAGAGAATAAAGCTCAAAGTTGGGTCACATCAAGCAAAGTAAAAACGCGATGTGGTTTGCACCAGACAAAGAAGAAACTCCAGAATGTGTCACACTATATAAAGAAAAACTCGAGGTCGTCTTACACCAGATAGAGAAGAAACTCCAGAACGTGTCATATCAGACAGAGTAAAAACGTGAGGTGGTTTGCACCAGACAAAGAAGAAACTCCAGAATGTGTCACACTAGATAAAGAAAAAACTCGAGGTCGTCTCACACCAGATAGAGAAGAAACTTCAGAATGTATCACAACAGACAGAAAAGAACCTTAAAGCTGTGTCACACTGGTGGATGCTTTTGTGTGAAGCAAGTATGTTTGGAAAGTTTGATATTACATTTTGTTTTGTGGCCAAATTATGTTAAAATTTTGTATTTAAAATTTAAAATATTTAATTTAAAATAACATCAACAAATAGTTTACAAGTCAAAGAATATAAATCATTTTACTTGCCCGAATTATAAGTTAAATGACTCTCACTCCTGTAAACAATCATTGTCTTCTCCCCCACCCCCCACCCCCATATTTTCAAGATGAAACAACTTTTCTAGGCGATGGCCGAAATCTGAAATCGTACAAATTCAATAAGACCTTTAACTGAACATTGTTCAACAAGAAATCAGGTATATGGCTTTGATGATAGTTAAGGGCCATGCCTAGATGCAGTAAAATGTTTCCTTCACTGAAAGACAGAAGCTATTGATGTCATTACGATTTAATTTCTTAGTTTTAGTAAAAAAGTTCTATAAATTTGTTACCAAAGCCTTTATCAGTCTGTTCTGAAAGACAAAATATTGAGGTTTTTCTACATTACATGGGCAATTGAAAACATGTGTTTTCTCTTTAAATTGCCTCCAGTGGCTCAGAAGTAAATCTGAAGATTTACAACGCTAAAAACCGAATTTCGATACCAGTGATGGTCACAACACAGACAGCCCACTGTGTAGCTTTGTGCTCAACGACAAATAAACAAACTCTTTAAATTCTGGCTTGGATGTACAAGGTTCGGGTTTAGGTAATCGATTTTCATCACATTTAATTCTTGTAGACGTGTAGTTTCGCAGCTTGCTTGCTTGGAGAGATAAAGAACTTCGAATGTTTATCTGTTTCTCCCTTTCTATCATTATTGTGTTAGTAAGGAGCATGAAGGTGTTCGCTTCCCGCCTTCCTCCAGCTCCACCCATTTCAACCCTAACGTATGTACGTCTACATTCTGTTACATAAGCTCAGAGTCTACCAGTGGCTCATCGGTAAAGTTAAAGGCTTAAAACGCTACAATTCGGGGTACGATTCCAGAGTTTAACACAGAGAAGATAGCTCATAGTGCAGCTTCAGTTAAAACAAATGTAAGCTCAGATTACAAAAGTATCTCGTTAGTAGTATTCTTTTCAGAGACAAAAGAAATAACTCTTAACTTTGCTCTATTAAAATAAACGTTTCTTGTTGGATAACACCCACCCCAAAGAAAAACAGAAACAAGCCAAAACTACTTGCCTTTGAGATTTGCAATACTTTTAAGCTTGCAAATAATAAATATATATAATTTCAATAACCAAGAGATAACATTTCCTAGTCAGCAATAAATATACCTATAACATTTTACTTTTAATTATAACACAACAATTCTGATGAATATGTGACCGAAACCTCTTATGGCCACGGTCTTAACGTTGTAAAATTCTACAGGTGAATAACTTTATTTCAAACATATGTGAACATCAAAAACTTACTAACCACGCATATCCTTAGTAATAACTCTTCTAGCCACATTAAAACCACAATTGCTCTGGTTTCAATCACGCAAATGATCAAACAAAACAAAACGGACTTCACTGAACGTAAATCAAGATTCACGGAGACGTTTACGATGGCAGTTTATCATAAGGCTACATACACATAGCCTAGCTTCTGAGCTCTTTCAAATATATAATGTAATAATTATATTTTTAAGATACTGTGTCGTTCGTTGTTGCTATGGTTGCATACAGTCATATATTCTAGTTAATGCATAAGTTTCGG
>NW_013667284.1:250199-254059 GCF_000517525.1 Limulus polyphemus | reverse complement strand
ATGAGGAAATGGAGACTTCCAGATGTGCCAACTTCAGAGGACTGGGATATTGTTTATCAAATCGTTGTTTCCAAAGCATATCGTTTTGAAATATTGAAAGTTGCCCATGAACACCCCATGGGAGATCATTTAGGTGTCAACAAGATAAAATGTGACAAAGTTATGAGACATTTCTTTTAGCCAAAAATTAGGCAAGACGTTTCTCAGTTTTGTAGAACTTGTCATACTTGTAAGTTACTCGGAAAATCTAACCAGAAGATTTTTGTTGCTCCTTTGAAACCTGTCCCAGCTTTTTGAAGAACGTAAGTTCCATCCTGAGGACATGGTCTTGGAATTGTTACCCACTATGGGGTAAATAATATAAAAAAAAGAATGAAAGAAAAACCAGAAAGAAAGAAAGAAAACATACAAAAAAACATAAGGCTGTTAAGTTGCAGAGTATCACTACGAGAATATGGTTGGAAGATAGTCCATGTCATACGGATTGATAACATTTGTGCTGATGTACTTTAATGTACTATGTAATTTTATAATCATAAAGTGGTTTGATTTGGTTGTTTTCTATACTGTAATTATTATTTAAATTTTGTAATCTTTTGAATAATGTATTATATATAATGTAATGTTGTCAATTTATATAATATCATAGTTAAAAATTGTCTAACGCCAATTTTTAATTCTCTAAAGAGGGAGTTGTAATAAATTTATTATTATGTTTTTATTATAATATCAATGTTTATTTAGATTAAGTTTATATTTAAAAACATGCATAGCTTACAGTGTTAGATATATATTGTGAAACTCCCACCTATTCTCCAAAGTTGTAAGAGATTCTCGAGAGTACGAATCAACAATATATATGTGTGTACGTAAATACTTGTGTTAGCGCCAGTATTGTTACGTAAAACTGAAATTTCTAGAAAGCCTCCACACGCCTATAAATATAACTAACGCGACGCGCCAAAAAAAAGAGTATCTATTTTTAGTTTGCTATAGTCAGTGTGCTATAAACTTTGGAAGCTATAACTGTGATTGTTATAATGCTTATCAATCGGAAAACTTCATATATTTGACCGGGAGAATTTACAAAGTTCGAACATTACAAATCATTTAACTTTGGTGGATTTTCATCGGACATTAGTATTTTTTACGAAAACATTACCTAACGTCACCGGTAAGAAAAATATCGGCGTGTGATCAGTGAGAAGGACAAAGCTAACTAGCTTGTTGTTAAGTGAATTATACCTACGTCAACTCGTAATAAACTCGCTCATCGTGAACCCTCGATAAGTTATCTAGGAAGTTCCAGACTAGAAAGAAGACCTTGTATTGCTTTTAGGTTTGGGAAACTTTTGTTTATAAATCATTGTTTGTAATAACTATTTGCAATAGCTGTTATTGTAAATTGTATTGTTGTTTGTATATTAAAACGTATTTGTGTTAAAAAAGAAAACCGTCTATCAATCTTGTTGGCAAACATCATAAACTGACTATATATTGGCTTTTACTTAACTACTAAATCTAAAGTACAATTAAATTACTAAATTTAAAGTATCATTTAATTCGGTTACAGACAATTTGAAATTTTAATACGTAACAACATACCACACGTGAATAGTTTTTGTGCTTTCAAGTATAGTCCAAAATGTCCAATGTATAGTCCAGTATTTGATATTACTTTCTTCTTTGTTTCGAATATTCGCGCAAAGCTACACTAGGGCATCTGCGTTAGCCGTCACCTGTTTTGAACTTGGGAATTGGGGTATATTATATGAATAACTGCCAAACCAACTATTCAATTAGAGTAGTCAAAGTATTGGCGCTAGGTGTTTGTCGGCTATCTGCATTCTATCTAGTTTATCAGTTCAAAATTAGTCACGGCAAACGCGGGTAGCCTTTGAGTAGCTTGGCGCGAATATCTCAAACAAACCAAATCAAAAGCCTCTTTCACTATATATTAATAAGCGCTGCTTAATATACGCTGAAACAGGTAAGTCTTATTGGCAGACGGTGATAATACGGTATTGTGGGAAAATTATAAGTGGTAAGGTGAACACGATTAGTGGTTGAGTTCGTTCGAATACAGAAAGAACGAAACCCGTTGAATGTGAATCGTCGAGAGAAAACTTCAATCTACAAAAATCCTCAGTTGTGTTTAATTATTCGCAACAACTTGTACAGACTTCGAAATATTGTGCTCTTTTTACAGTACATAAATAAACTAGACGGGTCGATTAGGCAACAAATTATAGTCTAAGTCAACAGTTTATGATCTCGGTGTTTTTACAACTGTCAATTAAATTAAATAAATTCAAGAACACAGATGTTGAAACTAAGCCATTCATCATAATTATTCATTGGCGTGTTGTTACCTGTTCTTAGTTAATGGGGCTCCATTCAAGACTTTGTTTTGTTATTTATAAACAGCAGCTAAAAAACCGCTGTGTTTTCCAAATGGTAGAAACAGCAACAAACCATGATCTATGTGGTTGCCGTGGACTAAACTGAAAAAAATATATATATAATTTATACCTCATTAAGACAACTTATATAGTTTATTTGTTTGTTTGTAATTAAGCACAAAGCTACACAATGGGCTATCTGTGCTCTGCCCACCACGGGTATCGAAACCCAAATTCTAGCAACTTATATAGAAAACAACATAATTTTTAAAAAGTAAAACAAACTCACTTAATAAGTTCCCGTCTAAATCATGGCAATAATTTTCTTTTTTGACCAAAAAGAATGGTAGATAGGTTTTTGTTCGTGGTCAATTTCAAGAGGAAACAAGCGAATCTTTTTAACCTGTTAGAATAGGAGGTCGAAAGTTTAATAATTGCCAAAGCGAGCTGAAAAGACCCTGTGGCTCAGCAGGATATAATCTGGTTCTAATAGAATTTGTCCTGCCTGAATCAAGAACCGAGTGACGAACAAGTTTGTATGAGCTTTTTAACAATTAAAAAAGTTAAAAATAAAAGGTAAGAGGTAAGTACATGCTAAAATTATATTTTACTATGAATATGTAAACTAAACGCATGTTGCTTGTTTTACCATTATTTTCTGCAAAAACATATATCGATGAATACTCACTCAGCTGTCGGAAGTGTATTATTATTCGTCATGTTATTATTCGCCTAGATAAAAACTTAAAAACTATTTTAGATTTGTTTTACTTCTAGTGTCTTTTCACGAAACATTTTCTACCTTATATTATTATTGCACCAAATCTTATTTGTTCTTAATTCATATATAGTGAAAGTTATTAAAGTAATTTAATGTTATCATTCTTAACATTTAAAATAGGAATTAAAACTATAAATTATTATGAAGTAGGTGTAAGGTAAGCATTGATTGAAGTTGGAAAAGTGTGAGAAGTGGCCAGTCTTTGGTCGGTTTCTAAAGTGTGAGAAGTGGCCAGTTTTTGGTCGGTTTCTAAGGAATCAAGGGACTGGAGTATTCTACGTCATTATAAAATGATTGGATTAAGCGGGTATAGCGACAACCTTTCTAAGTTCAGTCGGCATGAAGAATAAAAGACCCCTTATGGTAGTGAAACGCTATAATCGAATATAAGGGAAACATGTGCAAAATCAGAAACCAAAAAGACTGAGTGGCATGGGTTTGGGAAAGAAATAAAAAGGACAGGAGTTCAAAGAAAGGAAGAAGACCGGGGATGTAAGAGAGAACCAATAAACCGAGAGAGGTGCAGCAAAAAAGTAAGATGCTATCAGTAAGAAATATAACATATTTCTAAATGTATGTGTTATGTATTACCAGTCATAAACAGCCATTTGTTATGTTTACCTTAGTATACCTTAGAGTCAATTCCCGATAAGTTTGTTTGTTTTTAAATTTCGCGC
>NW_013667284.1:246843-250178 GCF_000517525.1 Limulus polyphemus | reverse complement strand
CCACCGCCAACTATTTGGGCTACTCTTTTACCAACGAATAGTGGGATTGACCGTCACATTATAACGCCCCCACGGCTGAAAGGGCAATCATGTTTGGTGGGACGTGGATCCCCATAGGAATAAGTGCAACCTAAATAAAATTGGTGGACATAAGAAGAGAAACGAAAGTTTCTGAGAAATTTATCATTAATATTTCTTAACTTTGCTTTATAAAGTAGTAATGTGAACAACGCGCTATGTACTGTAGATTATAATAAATGTTTTAGACTGGATACATTTACAAAGGTAAACTATTTAATTTGGATTTTTTAATATACGTCTTATGTGTTTCTAATAAAAGTGTTAAAAACGAGAATTTCAGAGCAACGCGATTTAAATGTTGACCAACAAATACGAGTGCCGTTCAAAGCTTTTATTGTTATTATTATTCAAGTATTCCAAGAAAGAGGACACAGCACTCGTAATTTTAGACCATGTACTTGTTTACTGAAGAAAAATTTAAGATTAGCAGATAGATGAGTCTGGCAAGGGTCTGATATTTTACGTAAGAAAAATTAGTGTTTTTAACAATTACAGTTTGTCTCTAGGTACACCAGTGGTAAGCTTGATGGCCCATAACGCTAAAATTTGGGGTTAAATCCATACAGTGCACAAAGCGCAGCTAGCCTATTGTGCACTACTGAGTTAAAACAAATAAACCATTTCAGTTTGTTATTTTATCTCAGTTTAGCGTTTCAAGGAAATAAAAAGTCCGCTAGTTTACAGCTTCCATAACCTTTACTTATCAAAGCCACAGTTTTTCTTGGAGCATTATCTCAACCTATTATTATCAGCATTAGGAAAATGTTTTATTGCGCTTCAAAGCTTTACAGACTGCAATGAATTGTCAGTTTCGTACTCATGATATTCATTAGATAAAATATCAACACGCAAAACTGAAATTATATTAGTTTCTGTGCCTTTCTAAATAATATAGTTATTTATAACTAGTTGGGGGTACCCGTCAAGAAAGCAGAAACTGTATAAAGTACAATGTTAGATAATGTTTCTCTTCCTTCTTTCTTTTGTTATTAAATTCATAATTACGTCTTTAGATGCTAATTCCAGACTTTACGTTTTGGAAGATGATAACTGATTGTTTTAACTGATTAAGTGCTTACGTCTTTAAATTCGAACTCAAAAGTCTATAAAAGAAGGCTAAAATATGCTTATTTCTTGGCGTTTTTTATCTCTCTTCTCGAGCAAAAATCCTAAAACAAAATAGCCTATGTACATCATCGGACAGTTTCCAGTTACTATATTAAAAAACGTACAGTAATCGAGCCAGCCAACTGTGGGTGATGGATGCTAACACACATACATTGAATCATCTTCATAGTAAAAAGTTCGCATTCACACTGGTCTGAATAAGGCAGACGAGAGAAGCGCAGTGATATTTGTTAATCTATTATAAAATACGAACTCACACTGGTCTGAACAAGCCGGGCGAGGATATTTGTTTGTTCGTTTATTTATTCAGTGATCTTTCTTCACATCTGATTAACATTCGGTCAATATTAAGAAGGTCATTTCAGATTGCTATTTAAGTTCAAAATTGTACTAAACATGAGTGAAAAAATGTATATGATAGTTTAAACTTGATGACTGAACCACTAGAAAAAGTTTAAAGATGACCTCAAATGAGATATTTCAAATTAATGTAACGTAACTGTTTACAAAACCAACAAATAAAGGACCAATAACGTAAAAAAAGTTCACACGAATTGCTCGTAGACAACTTTATTTCTCTGAATGTTTGTTTGTTATGGATTTCGCGCAAAACTAAACGAGGCTATCTGCGCTAGCCGTCCCTAATTTAGCAGTGTAAGACTAGAGGGAAGGCAGCTAGTCATCACCACCTACCGCCAACTCTTGGGCTACTCTTTTACCAACGAATAGTGGGATTGACCGTCACATTATAACGCCCCCACGGCTGAAAGGGCGAGCATGTTTGGTGGGACGGGGATTCGAACCCGCGACCCTCAGATTGCGAGTCGAGTGCTTAACCACCTGGCCATGCCGGGCCTTTTTATAAAATAAAACGATTTTTTATATAAACCAAGACACGGCAAAGATTAACTGTAAGTGGGAGATAAAATCACCACTAGTCATCATTTTGTTATCGAGAATTATCAAACATGAAATGTCGTTACAACTATATTCTCATCATAGTGTGATAATAATACTCTTTTTTTTTGTAAACTTTGAATTAGAAACGAAACATTATATTCACGGTTGGAGATTTCTGTGGACTACATCTCCCTTAGAAGGTTCTGAACGACCTCTCGAGTTGCTAACGCAGATCTCTCAAACAAGTAGGATGCTCGACCCGCAATCTGAGGGTAGCGGGTTTGAATCCCTCCCTTTCAGCCGTGGGGGCGTTATAATGTTAAGGTCAATCCCACTACTCGTTGGTAAAAGAGTAGCCCAAAAGTTGGTGGTGGGTTGTGATGACGAGCTTCCTTCACTCTAGTCTTTCACTGCTAAATCAGGGACGGCTAGCGCAAATAGCTCTCGTGTAGCTTTGCGCGAAATTCAAAACAAACAAACTCAAACAAGTTCACATTCTGTCCTCGTGAATTTTCAGTTAGTTGAAAGATTCAGGTATTCCAACGCAATTAAAATAATTATTGATATTACAGTTAAATGATAAAATATCGTGAAAAGAGAGAGTTGTAAGTCCATGGTTAAATGTCATGTGTCACGTGATTCATCAAGAACACTGGTTTCGTTGCGAGTTTACTTACTAAGCTGAAAACAAATATCCATTAACTCCAGCGGAGACGCATTGAAAGGAGCAAGAAAATACAATGCGTTCATTACTGAGACTGTTTATTAACGTTTTAGGCTTTCCATTAGTACTGTTGTACAAAATAAATGACGAATGGTTCAGAAAACATGGACGCATTGTAAACAAACAGGAAGCTAAAAGTAAGTTAGAAAATATATTTTTGTCTCCTAAGAATTTACCTTTATCTGAATAATATACTAGAATGGAATAATCAGTAATATTAATATGGGTTTGTTCATATTAGAAAATAAATGTTTAAATGCAGATGCAAGGTAGTTGTACATAATGCGCATCTGGAAAGGAAGGTTGATTTCAGAGTAAAAAGGCTTAAGAATTTGTAAGAAATGATTTCTATGAGTGATTAATCAAAAATTTGAGAAGCTGATGAAACATCGCTATTTACAAGTAAAACTTTTTGTCAGAAGTCCATGTCATATCCATTGTTTACTCCCACTTGTTTAAACTTCTGTCCCTGTTTTTCTTTTACTTAGGGTACTACATAAAA
>NW_013667284.1:242507-246822 GCF_000517525.1 Limulus polyphemus | reverse complement strand
GTGGGACGGGGATTCGAACCCGCGACCCTCAGATTGCGAGTCGAGTGCCTAAACCACCTGGCCATGCCGGGCCTATTGAGTAAGTACACTTGCGATTAAAATATTAAGAAATATTAAATAATTCAGTCTATACCTGACATTTAACGAAACTCAAATTGAAAACAAGTTAGAAAATGTTTGTTTGAAGTTATGCCCAAAGCTACACAATGGGCTATCTGTGCTCTGCCCACCACGAAACCCGGATTCTAGCGTTATAAGTCCGCAGACATGCCGCTGTGTCACTAGGGGCTAAGTTAGAAAAACGCCAGTGTTGTTGATATTTTCACTTAGAATTTTTCTTCGCTTTATAATTATTCCCAAACAATCTAAATTTGAAAGGTTATCATGAATTCACAACAAACAAGATTTTTAAGCTGTAGTGTTGTGAAAGCAAGAGTTTTACAGTATCAGTTTTGTGTTCTAGAAACCAAGATTTCTAAACATAATTTATTTATGTTACTCCTAGTTCCGAAAAATCGAATTTTTTTCTTTACTAGGTTTCTTGTCGTTAAAACAAACAAAATTATGTACATGTAACCTCAGCTAATATCAAATCATAAATATTCGGGCAAGATTAGGCTATTTAAAGCAATTGTACACTGGATGCGATTCATGTCAAAACACGGCTGAAAAGACGAGCATGTTTGGTGTAACGGGGATTCGAACCCGCAGGTTGCAAGTCGAGCGCCCTAACCACCTGCCCATGCCGGGCCTTCTTTCTCTGAAAGAAAATTCAATTCTAACTAACTTTAAGAAGAGTTACGTTGTTACTTAATGATTTTATTTTCTATTTCTGAACAAAAAAGGTACAGTACAACAAAACAGTTTCCATTTTTTTCTTCAAATCTTGAGAATAAGCTACACTTTTAAAGTTATTAGGGGAAAAAAGAATAAGTAAAGCGCTTAATACTAGAATGAAAATTTGTACTTAATAAATGAAAACAAGGTGAAATTACTCAAGGAAAATATGAAACTACGTACGATAAGAAATTGTGATAAATTTGCCGAAGATAATGTTTACGTGTATTCAAAATCACATTATACTTCTCAAGCACAGTAAGATAGTTAACAGATTAATGTTAGGTATCAGGAGTATCAAACAGAGCATAAGAGATAACAGAAAAGCATAAGTTTCAAGATATCCGTTCAAGAATATCCACAAATAGTGCAGGATCTTACTTGCTTAAGTGATACTTTCGTACATCACATCATAAATCTGAATTCGCTCTTCTGCCCTTAACGTTAGTCTTTTTCTATGAAACACAACTATCTTCGAATTCGCGCATATATGGCTTAAATAGACAAACATTGAACGATAGTATATACACATGAATTGCGTTGTTATATTTTTGTCGCGGCATAGCGGCTCATAGAACGGCTCTGAGATTTTTTCAAGTACAAACTTTTAGCTCATAGCTCCTTCATCTCTTGACCGATTTGAGATCTAATTACATTTTTGGACTCAGGAGGTCAAACACTTTCGGGTGATGTATTTGATTTACTCTAATCCTGCCTATAAGAATTTCAGTTGGAGGGTAGGCTCTTAGAGACCATGATCAGTAATAAAATCAAACCGGGTATACGCGCGTCTCACGCTTGGTATTGCTGGCGCACAAAAATATAGCTAATAAAAAGGAAAAATAGATCTCATAGATGAATTTACTCTAATCCTGCCTAATATAATTTCAAGTGCAGCGGCTATTGGAGATTCCCTCTTGTTTACAAAATGTAGATATTTATAAGTTCATTCATCAAGTAGATTTTACTGTCAGTGGCTAAATCTGTATCATATATTAACTTGTACACTCACATTGCACTTTTGATTATTTGTTATTGGAATGTTCGTGCATAGCTATGCAAGAACTATTGTTGCATAGCGTAACGAATTTGTTATTATATATTTATTTTGATATCGACGTTGTTCAGATTTAGTTTATATTTAAAAACATGCATAGCTTGTAGTGTTAGATATGTATTGTGAAACTTTCGCCTATTCTCCAAAGTTGTAGAAGATTCTCGAGAGTAAGAATCAACAATATATGTGTGTATGTAAACGCTTAAGTTCGTATTGTTACATAAAAATGAAATTTCTAGAACGCCTCCATACGGCTATAAATATAACCAACGCGACGCGCCAAAAAAGAGTATCTATTATTAGTTCTCAATAGTCAGTGTACTATAAACTTCGTAAACTATAACTGTGACTGTTATAACGCTTATCGATCGGAAAATTTCAGATATTTGACCAGGAGCATTTGCAAAATTCGAACATTACAACTGATTTAACTTCAGCGTATTCACATCAGACATTAATACTTTTACGAAAACATAACCTAACTTCAACGGTGGAAAACTCAGTATGTGTGGCAAAGGACAAAGCTAGCTAGATTTCTGTGAAGCGAATCGTACCTACATCAACTCGTAATTAACTCGCTCATCGTAAAGCCTCGATAAGATATCAATGAAGTTCCAGACTAGAAAGAATACCTTATATTGTTTATAAGTTTGTGAAACGTTTGTTTATAAATCATTGTTTGTAATAACTATTTGTAATAACTGTTATTGTAAATTGTATTGCTGTCTGTATATTAAAACGTATTTGTATTAAAAAAGAAAACTGTGTGTATCAATCTTGTTGGCAAATATCATAAACTTACTATATATCGCTTTAATTTAACTACTAAATCCAAAGTACAATTTAACTACTAAATTAAAATTTATCAGTTAACTCAATTTCAGGACATTTGAGATTATAATACATAACAATAGCAGTCCCTGATTTTGAACTAATAGATTAGAGGGAAGGCAGCTAGTCGACAGCACCCACCACCAATTCTTGTGCTGCTTTTATCTGACCGAATAGTGGGATTTGACCATTATTCTTATAGTACACCCAAGGCTCCAAAATACGGAGCGCGTTTTTGCAGCAACGCAAACTAGAAACCTTCGGATTCACAGTCCGATGCATTTTGGAATAAATAAATGATTTAAACTGGTTAAGATTAAAGAGATCTCTATTCTACAGCGTTTCCCGTCTTTTCCATGATCTTCAGTTAATGCAACTAAATGTAAAATTACTGCTGTTGGCTAGTATTTTGACATCCCTGAAAGTGTTTTACTTGACTTTTCGTCAAAACATGTCACACTCTGAAACGCCATCATTTAAATTACTTACTACATATAAAATTGTGTAAGCATGTATATTAATAAAGAGGAACTAACGTCGTGAATAGCGTGGGGCGTGTTGAAATGCTGGCATACTATTATATTTAATGATAATATGTTGTGTTGAACTGTTTGACAGTTCTCGAAAGTGAGAGCATTTCTTTCACACAACTGTATTGGAAACACTAATAAAACTAAAGCTCTCCAGGAATAAGCTTAATTTTTATTCTGTTATTTTAATAATATCTAGTTGTGCTCCTGGTAACATGTTCTATTATTTCACGCGACTGGTTTCTTTCTTGGTTACTTGAACAGAACAGTTTTAGTTTTCCAAAGATTTGTTTCTAAATGAACTAACAATA
Organism: Limulus polyphemus; assembly: GCF_000517525.1. NCBI lineage: Eukaryota > Metazoa > Arthropoda > Merostomata > Xiphosura > Limulidae > Limulus > Limulus polyphemus. Next base: position 243,256 of record NW_013667284.1, on the reverse strand, counting down.
AACCATATAAAAAGGACCGTAATTTTAGTTAATATATTCATATACTATAGAAGATTAGATTCTTACACTGGATGATTTATCTTTTTTTTTTTCGTTTGAATATTGCAATGTTAACATATTCTCAAATTAGCAATATAAACCAATTGTCTCTGCAATAATAAATATGTATCTATGGAGTTTTGAGTTGTCTTTCACACCCCACATTTATATAGGTTACTAATAAGATGTAGAATTCCTCGAAACCGGAATCAAGCAGTGACAAGTGAAGAATCGAATGATAGATTAGGCTTCGCACTTAATTTTAGTACTGTTGTAGGCAATATATTTTTAGCCGCGACGTAGCGGCTCATAGAAAGGCTCTGAGTTTGTTTTTGTTTGTTTGTTTGTTGTTGTTGTTTTTTCAAGAACAAATTTTTAGCTCGTAGCTCCGTCATCTTTTGACGGATTTGATATCTAATTACAGTTTAAAAAAAACAACAAATATAGATATATTTGCATAGCTTACGCGAAAAACCAAAATTGTAAGACTAATCAAACACCAATATAAAAACAAAGTGATAAACATTTAATATGATTTGCATCAGATAAGAAGTTGGTTCCCTTTAAAAACTCTTTTAGGGAATATCAACCATTCCTAAGCAAGATTAGTATGATGAATAAATGAGATATATTGAACTTGTTACTAAGTAATATTTGCATTGTCAGTTATTATACTTCATAAAAACAGTTTGTTTGTTTTTGAATTTCGG
>NW_013667284.1:232573-241694 GCF_000517525.1 Limulus polyphemus | reverse complement strand
AACGAATAGTGGGATTGACCGTCACCTTATAACGCCCCCACGGCTGAAAGTGCGAACATGTTTTGGTGTGACGGGGATTCGAACCCACGACCTTCCGATTGTAAGTCGAGCGCCTTAACCACTTGGCCATGCAGGGCCTATAAAAAACAGAGCTCGAATACAGCAAGGGAGCAAATTATATGAAGATTAAATGATAATCAGACAGTGTTATTTTAAGGAAACATGTACAGCATAACTACTTACCCAGAAACAATTCAGCATTTTCAAAAGAAGTGTGTCTTTGCACATAATGTAAACACACTCAATGTCGAGTGCATTTGCAGAGAAATCTGAATGGATAAAAATAGTCGATAAATGAAATTTAGATATAATGTTTTATTTGTGTGCCTGAAAGTATAAAAAGTTTCTCGTGACATATATTAAAAAGAGGTTTTAATTACTTGTACAATGCGATCATGAATAAAAGAAAAAATCGCAGTATTCATATGTAATATATATTTATTATAAATTATGTAAATTTCCAAGAGATGATACAGAAAAAAATATTTAGATATTGATGGCACATCTTTTATTATAATTTTAGTGAAACACGTATTTTCTACAATTGAAATATATATGCACATTACACAACAGTCACTTGTAAAATAGGATCTGGTGTTGCAGATATTCTACATCTCTGTTCATAACGGACAAGATAAATATAGGTGGTTTGAATGTAGTAATTTTAGTCGTTAAGCCTATTGGTGTATACGAGAAATATTTAATACATGCAGCGTTGAATTAGAAAATATACTACTTGTTTCGAATCAACATAATTAACACAGTCGCAGAAGCTACAACGACAGTATATTAAACACCAAATGGAGAAGCCAGATAGGAAAGAAAAATACTGCGCGGCATTTGAAAAAGCCTAATATACGCTATCTATTTTAATACTTGATCAGGTATACAGCAAAACTGTACAATGAATGAAAGCTGAGATGTGTATTGTGCACAACGTGTGGCTTGCCATATTTTCTCTTTCAGAAGAGTTTGTTAATCCACGATATGATAGCCTCGTATCTCCATGGAAATAGAAGTTTTGAGCTAACACTCAGAGATATACAGAGCTCTAGTAGGACTGATGTATCAGATCGATAGTGAATCTTGTGGTCTTCACTTATGTTTCAAGTTGACATTTGTGATTAATGTTTCTCTGTTAAATCTATGTACCCTCGATAAGCTCTACTACCAAAATGAGGAGAACTTGGTTTAGCTCACAAAGTACGCTGACTCAACCACAGTCCTAATGGTAACGACAGTCCAGTCGCCTCTGGATGTGCTTGTAATGTTGGACAAGTTCCAAATCACCAAAGTAAACAAAACCAGTAAAGTTTTTGAATGACAGGAAACCCAAAAATTTGAAAGAAAAAGCTACAAACTTTTTTATTTTAAGCTATACAGAAAGCAGTTTAAGAAAGCCAAGGCTAGCTGTATAGTTATTCTAAAGACTAACTTATGGAAATAAACACTATAATATTGCTGTACAACATGTTAGCTCATATTAGAAAATGTATACATAACATATGAATTTTGTTCTGTTCGATATAATTGCATCATTCAGTAAGATTGTAAACAGAATAATGTCACTTCAGATTTTCAAAAAAAATAACAGAAAATGCAGCATTCTTGGTTAGCACATAATATATATATATATATATATTGTTACGTATTAGAATTTCAAATTGTCTGTAACCGAATTAAATGATACTTTAAATTTAGTAGTTAAGTAAAAGCCGATATACAGTCAGTTTATGATGTTTGCCAACAAGATTTATACACAGTTTTCTTTTTCAACACAAATACATTTTAATATACACACAACAGTACAATTTACAATAACAATAGTTATTGCAAACAATGATTTATAAACAAAAGTTTCACAAACTTACAAACAATATAAAGTCTTCTTTCTAGTCTGAAACTTCCTTGATATGTTTTCGAGGGTTCACGATGAGTGAATTGATTACGAGTTGATGTAGGTACGATTCACTTAACAAGGAGCTAGCTAGCCCTGTAGTCTTCACTGTTCATACGCCTATTAGAGACTGAGTTTCCACCGATGACGTTAGGTAATGTTTTCGTAAAAATATTAATGTCCGATGTGAATCCACTGAAGTTAAATGATTCTTAATGTTTGAACTTGGTAAATGCTCCTGGTCAAATATCTTAAGTTTTCCGAATGACAACCGTTATAAATATCACAGTTACAGCTTCCAAAGTTTATAGCACACTGACTATAGCAAACTAATAACAGATACTCCTTTGGCGCGTCGCGTTGGTTGTACTTATAGCCGTGTGGAGGCGTTCTAGAAATTTCAGTTTTACGTAACAATATTGATTTAAGCTTTTACGTATACACATATATTGTTGATTCTTACTCTCGAGAATCTTCTACAACTTTGGAAAATAGGCGGGAGTTTTGCAATATATATCGAGCACTACAAGCTATGCATGTTTTTAAATAAACAACTTCGATATTATAATAAAAATATAATAACAAATTCGTTGTAATATATATATATATATATATTAAATTGTACATGTGTTTTACTGATAAACTTCATTAAACTGTACACTAAAAACACCATTACATAACTTGCCTTTTAAACATGTTGTACATTTCATCACTATCGTTCACATATTTTGTGTTTTAGGTTTTCTGTTGCCATACATTAACCAAAACAACTAACAGTGTTTGCATTCGATCACAAACAAATATACTTAATCCTATTATCAATGTAAAACTGTTTGTTTGTTTCCTTTTGATCTAATATTGAGAAACCTCGCTTCATGGTTTATGGAATTAGTGCTTACATAAATAACATTTTGTAACTGCATACAGCCATGCAGAAATTATTATGAAAAAATATTTTAACTCTGGTTTTAGCAAATGTGAAATTTTCCAGAAACATGTGCACAGTAATTAACTAGAATAATAATTTAAATAACGAAATGTTATAATATAAAAAAAAATCCTGACGAAACAGTATTCCTGATAGACAGTTCTTACAAGCTAATTTTAGTAATAATTAATCTCGCAAGCTTGTTGTCTGCAGGTTTTCGTACCTTAGGCCAATACAATTAAGCTATTAGACCCATAATATATTCGGCTTATTATGCTCTGAGTGAGTATCCAACGTTAGTATGCTTCATTATGTTACTAATTTTATTTTACAGTGATTTTAGTGACTTCTAAAATTCGTTATCGTATATTTATAGAACAAGTTTATGCACACGATTTAAGCATTACTCTATTATGATGAATAAGAGATATACAGCGGTGGTAGAACAATTTGTTGCATCATCCAATTTTTTTCACCATTTCCTTCGGAATCGTCGTCTTTTTTGAGACCTTAATGCATGTAGGTGTAAATGAGCTTCATACATGATAAGATACTGTCTAATTATTACATCAACAGCTTTATAGGATGTCTGGATATTGCACTAGCCGTTTTTTGGCTATAAATAGAAGTTCTTACTGAGATTCAATTTAGAAGCCTATCTGTTACAACGTGTTTATGATGCTACTATGGCCAAGGGTTGCGAGTTAACTCCATGGAAAAGGCAGACTTTGTTTCTTTAAGAAAAAGAGACTTTCGACAAGGCAGATTGCTAAAAGAATTAAATGTAACCAGTCTACTGTGAGCCGCTGAATGTAGAGATATTTAGAAACTGGCTGTGTAGAGTGGCGAAAGGGAAGGGTTAGGAAGAAAGCTTCCTCAGCAGCTGACGATCGTGTTCTGAAATGCATGAATCTCCAGAATCGTCGACTGTCGTCCACAGGTCTCAAAAGAATATGGCAGGAAACTTCAGGGGTCATTGTCACCGTGCGCGCAGTCTGGTCTCGCCTGTGTCAGCCCGTCTTGTTTCTTTTTGTAATATTTGGTCGTTCCCCCTATGGCTTTGACAACTGCTTGATATGGCATAGCGTGCACGAGGGTATGAATGTAGGCAGGGGTGAGTTCATAAAGACACACGCAGGTTATGGCTTCCTGTAATTCCAAGATGCTTCTCGGTTTATTCTATTGCACTTTGTTACCCATTATCTTCTAGAAGTTTTCTAAAGGGTTGAGATCTGGGCTGTTGTCATCGGCTACATTGTACCCGAAATGAAATGCTTACAACAGTACATAGAGAAATAGACTAAAAGTTTCCTAGAAAACCGGATGACCTTCATGACGTCACTAAACTCCCCTTCAATATCACTCATTCGATTACACCACCATTCCCAGATTTCCCCTGAAGAAGAAAGGCCCACCTTTCGAAAGCGCTCGCGTTATATGGTTTTTATTCATTTCTGTTACTACGTAGCCTTTTGCATTGGGAGCTACGCTACAGGGCTATTGTCAGGAATATTTTTGTCAAATGGAACGTAATCAGACGTGGCGAGGCTTCAAAATCGGTTTAATATAATGTACTCAACCATCTGTACAAGAGCAATAACTGTTGCCTCTAAATTGAAATATTAATAAGCGTTTTACATTCAAACAGGGGAGGTTCAAGTGTATAAATCAGATTCATGTATATCGTCTATCGAAGATTTAATGTACAATTCGATTTGTTGTATCAATATATCACTGGATTCAGCTATACAAATTAATTCAGTATACATTTATTTCTGTAATGAATTCAGCTATATGAGTGATTGTAATGTACTGCGATGTCTGTTTTGTTTGTTTGTTTTTACAATTCGGCCCTGCATGGCCAGGTGGTTAGGGCACTCGACTCGCAATCTGCGGGTCGCGGGTTCGAATCCCCGTCACACCAAACTTGCTCGTCCTTTCAGCTGTAGAGGCGTTATAATGTGACGGTCAATCCCACTATTCGTTGGTAAACGAGTAGCCCAAGAGTTGGCGGTGGGTGGTGATGACTAGCTGCTTTCCCTCTAGTCTTACACTGCTAAATTAGAAACGACTAGCGCAGATAGCTCTGCGCGAAATCTATAACAAATTTTTACAATTAAGTTTAATTTTTTATCAGGATTTCAGATATGCAATAAATGTAGTGAATGGCAATTAATACATAAAATTCACTGATAACCCAACCAATTATAAAAAGCTTGACACGCGTTATGGACCAATTACTACATTAACATTCAAGAACACCTTGCTTAAAATATCTAATTTCATTTTGAAAACTTTTTCTGCACCTAAAATGACACAAATTTCATAATGCAATCAATTTTCTACCATATCAAAAAAACAATTAAAATCAAGAGATGCGAGATACAGCCAAACCTTCCAAGATAGTTGACATCTATAGGATAACTAGCGTTTGATCTCTTTTTCAATTTTATAATTCCCAACAAATTTGCGTACGATTCAATAATCTACAATGCGTAGCGTTTAACATAATTTATACACTCTAAAAACCACTATGAAACAAATATGTATCTTTTTCAAGGAGAATGTTTCAGTAAAAGAAAGGCACACAAAACAGGCGTGGACTTAAGCCGGTAGTAGCAGTAGGAAAATTACAACAATAAATAAATAAATAACGTGCTCTTAGATAAATGTGGTTTAAACGTATACGTTAAATAACAAATCGTGATATTATACAACTATCAAACCCAGAATAAAAAAGAAATATTGACATTTTTTTTTACGAAATAAAACAAGAAATAAAAAAAATCGTACTTCATTTATACACTTAACACTGCTGTATTACTTTACCTATACCATTATTAAACTATTTCTGCATTCAGCTGACATTTTTGGAAGGTTTATTAAACAATTACTTACTAATAAACCGATAGGCCTGTCCTTTCAATCCGATTTATTCTATAAATAATAAAACATTTTATTACCATATCAAAGACCTTGCATGAAAGATTCAGAAAACTTAACCCTGATTAGGTGTGTAGATTTTGACAAACACACTTATCTTGTATCTTATTCTCACAAAGTCCAATTTATTTTTTGTTTGTTATTTTAGTTTCGTGTTCTAACGCCAGAAAGAAATCGTGTCTCATGACATATTGTTTTCTGAATGTTGTTGTTTCCTGTTGCTTCTAATGTTTTTATTATATCGGCTGACTTTATGATTTCTGAATCTACCCATTTTCTTGTTTGTTTTTTATTGCTTACAGTTATTTTAAGCAGGTAAAAAACAACTCAAAAAGGAAATAGCGCAATTTATTATATTCGTCTGTACAAAAATAATGTTACACTTCAAATAAATATTCAACTTCATAAATGTTGCATTCGTGTTTTGTATTTATGACAAAGCTAATTAAAGCTATCTGCCACTGTCTCTAATTTTGAATTATTGACCACAGGGCAGACAGCCACTCAGCAGCATCCTAACACTACCCCTAAGCTCACTCCTATAACGCACCTACAACTTAAAATGCGAGAAATATTTTGTGGTATCGCACGAAACCAAACCAGGTCCGACAGCACCGAAATCCATAGCTCTACTACACCGATGCTAACCAGCGCCCAATTATAATTGTTACGCCAATTATGTCATTAACTATTAGCTGTAAAATTAGATTTCTGATGGAAGTGTTTTTATCCTTTTCTTACTTATGATTTATCAACTCAACTTCCCCATTAAATAAAATTAATAATAAATGTAAAGCCATAAAAACATTTATTGGTAGTTTGGCGACACAAGTAAGATCATAAGAATTATGACAAGATGAGATTAAAAACAGTCATTATAGTGGCTACCGAATATTATTTAGTACAGCTGTTATAGCTTGATTCGGTGATAAATAGCTTTAGCGTTATATTTAAACCAATATATCAATTCTTCATAACATCACGACATATAACAACAAAACAGAATCAAGACATTCGATAAACACGTAGTAATTAATAATAAAAGCTAAGAAAATATATTTTATATTACCAATGTTAAATGTTTTTGTAATGTTTGTAAAGGGTTAAGGTATCCAGATGAGTCGAGTAATCTTTATCATTATGAAGAGTTTAGGTACATAGATTCTATGTACTTTGTTTGTTATAGAAATTAGTTACCAAGACTAATTCAATATACACCAAACATTGCGTAATAGAAACCTAGACTACTCCAACTCATAAACTTAATATTTGGCGTCGATTTGACTATAAAGTAGGAGTTAGCCCGTAAAGTTATCTAATAAAAAAATTTTATCACCCGCTCTGTAATAGGGCAGGTGACATTAATATTATAGTTTCAATAAAGTAGAATAAAAGTTTTTACGAGTTTTAAACTACGCTAGTTACGATTTTACCTCAGAACTTGTGTAGTTGCAAGGATGGTTCTTTTAAGCTATAAATATGCTACTTTTTAAGCTTTGATGTGACAGTTAGTATTAACATTTATTCATTGTATATTTGAACCGATTTGAGGCTCCGTTATATGTTTTTACACACCCGGTAAAACATAGAATTGATATAAGCGATTTTGATTTGTACAACTCCCCTAACTCTGATAGGACTGATATATTTTTTACTTGAGGTTTGTGTATGGCAAGAAATAAGGTTTTACATTAGCCAGATGTTCTGCATAATACACAACATAACATATATTATCAATACTGTATACGTTATTATTATGGTCTGACGTCCTTTTTTTTTTTTCATCTCGGATCTCACGATATGGCGTATCGTAATTATAGAACCTTGAATGACCTGTTGGACAGTTGACTCGCAATCTGCGAATCTCGATTCGAATCCTGTTCCCGAACATGCCCGTCCTTTCAGCCGCAGGAGCTTTATAATGTGACTATTGGTTGGAAGAAGAGTAGCCCAAGAGTTGGCGGTAGGTGGTGTTGACTAATTACCTTTCTTCTAATCTATCACTTCAAAATTAGGGACGGCTAGCGTAGATATACCTCGTGTATCTTTCCATGAAATTCAATAAACAAACAAACGTAATTATGGACCTTTGACAACAAAACTCTTAACACGTGTTCTTAAAATTGAGGAACGTTTGTTTATAGTTAAGCACAAAGATACACAACGGGCTATCTGTGTTCTGCCTACCATGGGTATCGAAATCCGGTTTCTAGCGTTATAAGTCCGCAGACATGCCGTTGTGCCACTGGAGGGGGGGGGGGCGTTGAGGAAGGTTTCTAGGATAACTTTTTTCAACATTAGATTCAAGTAAAACACTCATTATGGTGAGTTAAAAAAGTATTTCGTGAATAAGATAATAAATTTCCTCATACATTTAAAACGATATCTGGTTTCCACGCTGCAAATTAAGAGTTTGTTATTTATTCATATAAAAAATTATATATAAGCATATCAATTAACAAATCGTGCTAAATAGATTTATACAAATGTATTATGCTCTATAAGTATTATTTTGTTAACATTCAAATTTCGTGAAAACTAATAGTCATCGAAAACAAACCAATGCTTACAAAAGTCGTGAACTACAGTCCTTTGAGTCTAAATACAAGCTTCACAAAGATACATTTTATAACTTGTTGATTATAGTCTTATTACACCAATAGATGGCATTAAAAATATTTGTTCACTAATATCATTCTAATCCATTTCAAGTAAAATCGATACTTTCTTCAACACATCAAAATATTCAAATACTTTGGACCAATGAATATATGGAGAGATCAATACATACATTTATCTTTATTTTAATAAAGTCTATAACAACTTATAAAAAATGTATTAAATACTAACCACTCATTAGCAACGTTATAATAAAAGTATACTCCAGCGAAGTGTCGAATCGATTCCTAATGTTAAACCACCTCCAAAATTCCATGCCGGAAATTCCAAGTTAGCCTGGTGAATAGGCGTGCCGCTTTTATGTGACGAAATATTTGATCATCAGCGAATGAAAATGGAAAAAAACTTTCAGACAGATTATCTTCACCTAGTGAAAAAATAAAAGTATGTTTAAAAAAACTTACATGGTGAATACTAAATGTAAGATAACCTCATTTAAAACGTAGCTCTAATTAAATATAAATTCAGAGATCTGAAATCAATGATGAACAAAACGTTTGAAAATGTAGCACTATTCACAAAATAGTAAATTTACATTTTTCATACATTTCTGTTGGCAACTTACAAACGTTTATTAAATTACATAATATATATATATATATATATACATATAA
>NW_013667284.1:204702-231573 GCF_000517525.1 Limulus polyphemus | reverse complement strand
CAACTTACTAAACGTTTATTAAATTACATAATATATATATATATATATATATACATATAAGTATAATGTATTAATATATATATATTTGAAGTACACTGATTTCAATGCAGAAGCATAAAGTATTGTACCTTACAAGTAAACATCTCTAAATAACAAATGCTTGTGAGATTTTTTTATGTCTCAGACCAGAACTATGAATGCCAAGTTTCACGCAAATCTGTTTTCACAATACCTTAATGAAGATGATTATCTTTTAAATTTTACGGCTGTTATTACAAACATAGAAAGACATATGTGCAAGGAATAAATTGGGGAGTAATGGTCAGTAACGGCATTCTGCCTCTTGAGGATTCAAGCCATTAGCGTTCCTGGTCTGCTTACTAGAACGTCAAAGTGGATCACAAAACGGAATTCCACCTCTCTCAAAATCCCAATTTAACCATTGTATATATGGTTTTAAATCTCCAATAAAAAATATCTCATATTAAATAAAGTCCAATTTGAGAAGTTATAATAACAGTAGTTTTATAGGAAGACTTTGATACCTGCTGTGATAGCAGCCTCAAAACATCTAACGAGTTGAATTAGGTAGTTGTCCACTTCATCAATGGTTTTTAATGTTTTTCTTTTACCAGTTAAATTGGCATGTATAGTTGAGAATATAAATACAAGGAAAGAAAATGTTTTATTCTAAAATACAATTATTTAAAGCGCTTTACAGGTAACTGGATGAAAGTTGCGAGTCGGGTAGTGAGAACGAAGTTCCATAAATACGTTTCCAATTTAGAAGTTCCGTTGCATGCATATAAAAACAGATATGAAACATATGCGTGCGAGTGAGAGACGTGCTTTTTTCTCCGTTTCTGAAAGCCAAAGCCACATACTTCCAACCACTGCTTTATGGGGTTAAATATTGGCATTTATCATGGAATACCAGACTGTATACCACACACGTGCGCACGAAAGTTTCACTGTTTGTATGGTTTAACATCACGTAAGGTTGCATGACGTATATGTCTAGTAATCACATATGGTGTTCGCTCACTTATAGCAAGTCAGTCTCCTTCTGTTTTACAGTGAGATTAAGCCTTTTATAGCAGTGACTATTTGGAAACCAGCTTTAATGACAGCGTTCAACGACACAGAACCACTAGTTTACGATTTAATGAAATTCTGTTTGACGTTTGGTAATGTTTGCTAATAGGCCAGGTCGTGTACTTATTCATATTCATTAACGTTTTACAGAGAGTAAATTCTTTATTTGATATAATTGCTTCAAGGCTTCACTGTAATCTAGCGTGAGAAAAAAATTATGACTCCAATTTTTCATGAAATGTTCAGTTTTATGTTTTCTCATAACCATTGCCTTAAAACTGAATCATTTTTTCCTTTCGAAGCATTTTAAATAAATGTAATTTCGAATCTTAGAAATATTCCTTGGTTAAAATATATTTACAACATGAAACTTTTGATTTCTTATTCCACCATGTTTACGTTAGTAAGGTATGCTAATATTAGGTACAAAAAAATCAGTTATTCCTCACTTTATACCATCCCAAATGGCATATATGAAAGCCTGTAACTAAGCTAGAAGACTCATTCCATTAACGGCTAAATACATTCTTCTTATTTTCAACCAAGATAACATAAATTTACTATATTGATTATTTATATCCATTCCCTTAGCAATTAAGCAAACTCTTTCCACTCTGAATCACGGTTTCATTTAAACATATCTTATAAATTTTGTATTCATCGGTACCAAATAATAATCACTGATCAAAGCTTTGAACACTGCAATTTCTGTTTCTTTATTTTGTTTCCTGTGAAACTTAAAAGTGGTAATTGGTACATTTGTCACAAGATCTTGTTGGTGTTTAAAAATAAGAAATGAATAATATACCAGCTTCGCTACTAACAAAAAGTCACTTTTCTCATAAATGTTATAAATTGAAAAAGCTTTTATTTTCTAGAAACCAAGTTAAATATTAACTTTTCAATACAAAAACCAACAAAAATTACACAGAATCTTACAACTGTTTTGTTGAACCATAAAGCTTTATGAATGTATTAGTGAAAAAGTTGATACTTGTGTCATCTGGTGGAAGATAAGCTTTATATAATTTAGCATTTTACTTGTAATTCTATCAGGTCAATATAGATTATAGTTTCAGGATACACGAAAAACAAATATACAGTTAAACCTGTCATTGACATATTAAAGTCTCAGTATGAATAGTTAATATTATCATGTTTGTTTTTAAACCAATAACATAAAATTTGCCGTGCCGTATAATTTGGGCTTGTCTATGACAAGAATGTCACAGACAGCTATAGCATACAACCGTTTTAACCCAGTCTGTCTTTCAAACCAGGTAACAGAACATCTACATTAGCTGTATAGAAGCATACAATAAAATAGTTAATTCACCAAAAGATAAATATTAATAAATAGTAAAGAATCTTACTAAGTAAAAAATGCAAAACAGGATGCTCCTGATTTAAAAAACCCAAATACGTATCACAGAAGCAGATGATGCTGATTTTAAAATTCCAATGATTCTCTGATATTACATTCTTTTAGGGACAATTCGATAGGGCCTTTGACTAGAACCCTGACAAACTGTATTGCGTGGTCAAGGAGGTGCTAAAAATCATTCATGTAAGCCTATCTGCAACAAACTAGCGAATTATTTATGGCAAAGCCCAATGAAAGATAAGAATACCTACCTTCCGGACATGAGGCTAAAAAAACATATCATTATCAAAACTATTAGTACTGCTCTGTTCACGGCAACAAAGTATTTCTACTAGTCCAGAGACGTGTAATTTTAGGCTTAAAATATCCAATCAAAGTTGAAAGAGCTTTGTTCCGCCTCGATTGAAGATAAATTTAGCCGTCTAAGCCTTTTGTCTATGTAACACGGTTTAAACTGCCTGACGAAGGGCTACTGCCCGAAACATTGCAAACAATAATATAGTTGTTGTTATAGACGTGTGTTTTACCAATTTTGAACACATTGTTTCAATAACAATGCAATAGCAGACAATATTCGGCTAGCAGGCAATGCATGGTAATAAGCCCAACACGCTCACACTTTGCTTGGGATTGTGGGAATTCCAGCATTTTGTTGAGGTTTCGACTTACTTTTCAGAAAATAAAATTCAAGTAGTCGCTGCAACAACATTTTTGGTTGATATTCTTAATTTAATCATTGTAAGATATATGAATGCAACGTAATGAAATTGAAAATAAAAATCTTCCTAGGACCTCAGAAATCTCGAATCCGCGCCGAACGGAAATCCAAGATTTTAGTATAACGCAAAGATTTGGAATGGTATACGAGTCTATCTGTAGGACGAACTTCGTTCGTTATAATTAACTAAAACATTAGCTAATATGAATAATAACTCGAAGATACATTAAAATTATTAGTACTTCTGGTTGACAAAATTAAATTTGATTTTGTAATAATAATGGTACGTAAAATTTATTTGGATCCAAATGTTCACTGATGATGGTAAAATACATAAATTAATATATGACACGTTTAACATCCCCCCCCCCCGATAATTGGAAATAATAACGAGTTCGAAATTATACCTTGAAGTATGAGCATGAACAGCGAATAAGAGAATTTAGTAATTTATGTTCCAATGCAATTTTTACATGAGAGAACAAAAAATTAATGCGATGAGTCCACCTGTGCACCAAGTTACGATTGACAATAAATTTATAACTTGTAAAATCGAACTCTTAAAACATGTATACTGCTGCAAAAAAATAACTAAAGTCTTTTTTATTCGTAATTTTTATAGATTTGAACATATTTACTGCAAATAATGCCCACAATCTCGGCGACAGGTGATACTTGTTATTTCCCTTACGTTGAGTATTTCTTACAAGATGTTTCAGTTTTCATAAGCTGTAAAGCTATTACGAACACTTCCGAGGCTTGCAATTTGATCAAAAGATTAGTGACCAAACGTGACTATAAGATACTTGGGAACTTTTGCAACAATAGAGTGGACGTTTTTATACGGCGTACTTTGCCAGTGACAGTAGTGTGAACATTTGATACGACGCGTTTTGTTAGCAACAACAACAATGTGGACTTTTTGTACACGCACTTTTTCAGCAACAGTATGGATGTATAGTTTAGATGTGTAGTCTTTTATTCACCACCAATAACGTAAAATATTTTAGATGTTTGGATAACATATTACATACCGTAACAATTAACCCTCTTTTGCACATTGTAACGTACAGGTAACAAATCTACATTTGTTGCTTAATACATATACAAATGCTTCAATTCTGTGACTGCTTGCTCATACCTCCAGGTAACAGTCTAACTTAACCAAGGAATTATTGTTGTCGGTTCCTCATTAGGTCATTAGTGGTGAGTAAAGAACTACACACCTAAATATAAGAAACTGCTTCCATTCCATCACCTTATGAGACCTACTTAATTTATTTGTTTCGCTCTTCCAAGCAGCACAGATGAGCCTGGAATTCGGGGAAATTAATCTGTTGCAACTGGAGTTGCGAGTCATAGAATAGATTAGGCATTTAATTCATCGTTTCTTCACTATAATTCACTTTTTGGTAAAGAAAATTGATTAAAAATAAATATGTATGTATGTTATTTAAGAAAAGTCAAAAACAAATTCATGCTTATACTTTCCAATGGGTAGTTTATTAAACCTTACTTATATAATACTAAAAACATTAAATACAATCCATACTAGGCTAACCGAAACGTTAGGAAATAAAAATAATGAGAGAATGAATGTGTGCATCAAATAATACTGTCCAGCGAGATGCAACAATGAAAGGTATGGAAATTTAATACAAAAAAATATGAAGAAAGACTATGAAAAAATAAATGAATGAATTTAAAGGCAACAAATATGGCAATGAAAAAAAATTGATATAATAAATTGACTTAAGTGGTAGAGGTAGTAATTAAGAAAAAAGGCTTGGTTATTGTTAAATACAAAGCTATACAGTTTGCTACCTGTGATTTGCCCCTCACGGGTATCGAAACCAGATTTTTAGACTCATAAGCTTGCAGCCTTACCGCTGAGCTCCTGGGAGCAATTAAGGAAAAAACGCATTCATTGAATAAAAGTGTTATGCAAACAAAACTTCATGGTGAGAACGTTAAGATAATGTATAGGGGGAAATGGAAAAGTAAGGATAACGTATAAGGGGAAATGGGAAAGTAAGGATAACGTATAGGGGAAATGGGAAAGTAAGGATAGGTTAAACTCCCTTCTTATTTAGCTGCATATAGGGGAAAATTCTTTATCTAAATATAGTAACTATAGTATCCTAAAATACTATATATATTTATAAACAACTATCTACAATAAATAAAGCGCCCCCCAATGGCACAGCAGTATGTCTGTGGACTCACAACACTAGAAACGAGGTTTCGATACCCGTGGTGGACAGAGCACAGATAGCCCATTGTGTAGCTTTGTGCTTCACTTCAAACGACAACGACGAAAAAGTAAAGCTGAGAAGTACAATTTATGATTATGGTCAATTTGAGCTACATCGATGGTAGGTGATACCGCCCAATAGAGCCTATGTAACCATATGTTAAAAAAAGTGTCTGAGGCTTTTAACCTTTCGTTTTCATATAAGACTTGTTACCTTATATAACGTTTTATAACTTACTGAAAATTATAGTTTCAAGTTACTTTAGGCAGCCTTTACATTCTTTGTTTCAAAACATTGAATTAGTGTCTCTGTGAGTCTTGCATACTTACCATTTTAAGGTTATAGGGTATTTATCCATTTCTATCAAGACTTCTTAAACCTACGAGTTTTTCTAACATCATGAATACCATTTTAAGTCTATATTTATTAGGCTTATGTTACGATCTTGCTATACTCACACTTTGCTTTTCCTTCTTATGTCCACCAACTTTATTTAGGTTGTACTTATTACTATCAGGAATTGGCTCATAACAATGTAACCATAACATATTGTTGTTTCTTATTGGTAGCATAGTACTTTCTTCCTTCGTTTTTCTTGGTTTATTCATTCTCTCTCGCATCTTCCTGTCTTCTCTTCTTTCTTTTCGTTGAACTCCTGTCTTTTATATTCTTATCTCAAAATTAAGCAGAACCGGTCCCTTTCATTCTGACCTTGAATCTGCTTCCGGTATATCTTATTATGATGTTTCATAACCATAGGGGATATTGTAGTTTCCAACTCGGCTGAACTTAGAAATGCATCCGCTCATTCCAATAATTTTTTAATGTACTGTAACCTCCTAATTCCTTAAATACTGACTAAATGCTGGCTGCTTTCTCATCTCTCTCACCTTCAACCGATGTTACCTTGCCCTTAACTTCATAACAGCTTAACTATGGAAATGGTATCCCCCAGTAAGCCAGCTGTAAATTTATGGACTTACAACGCTAAAATCCGGAGTTCGATTCCCCGTGGTAGGCAGATCGCATATACCCTATAGTGTAGACTTGCGCTAAAATAAACAAAATGGAAATTAATCTTATAGTTCTCTTTACTATTAACTTGTGCTTACATTAACTGGGTAGAGAAACTATCACACAGTTCAGAATGACTCAGCATAGCCTTTGTAATTTTTCCTGAAGTTAGCTAAAAGCATACTGCAGCAGACGACACGATGTCACTATTGGATAAGTCAATGTGAAGCACTCACTGAGCACGTGATTGTGCACCCGCCAAAACAAAGACAGACAGTTGAATGTAAATGGCAGGTGCTGTTCACAGCTGTTGTTCGCTTTTGAAGTCATGAAACATTTATTTTAAGTAACTCAAGGGTGAATATGAATGACAGGTGCTTAGAATTTTACGACAAAATCCTGACCAACAAGAAGCTACTGGGAAAATTTTATTCGCGAGAAAGATATTTGAAGCCTCACTAATGTAAGTATATATATCCTTTTCATTTAATGATATATATTATCATTAGCCCAATTGATCGCATATAATTTTCATTGAAAAGGAGATGGTTCCAGTTTTAAGATATAAAAATCTGAGTGTGTCCCAGGATTATGATTTGAAAATATGGTGACGTTATTAATAAATAGTTTCTAGAGTACGAATGAATGTTATGCTAGAGATGGGCTCCATTTAAATATGTTCATATGTAATAAAGACAGTTCAAACTAAATGTACATAGTAGTAAAAGAACATGGTGGAATAGCTATGACAACCAGAAGATTGAATAAATATATGTATTTTAAGCATAACTAGTTAAATAATGTCAGATTTACAACTAAGCTTAGTTGCTATTATTCCTATGTATCAGAAACAAAATGAATGAGTTAATGGCCCAAGTTCGAATGGAGGATTATGATATAATGGAGGAATTACTGAAACTTGGTTAGATTTGGAGAACATTGATGATAGGAATTATTTTGAAATTACAGGTTATAAGTTACTGAAAAGTTATAGACTGCCTCTTACTGTGAATTAAGACAAAGCCAGCTAGTCAAGAGATTGAATCTGTATGAGTTACTATAAGTGGTTTCACTGGTAGAAAGTATTGAAATGACAACTATTACAGGCCACTTTATCACAAAGCCGATGTCAAAAAATAACTGTATGATGAGATCAGGGTTTTTAGTAATAAAGATATTGATGTAATAAATATGGGGTACTTTAATTTTAAAATACACAAACTAGTATTGCATGGAGTCACCTAGTAATGTAGAAATGTTTCTTGAAGTGACACAATATGGTTTTCTGTTCGAAATGGTCAGAGAGCCAGCCAAAGAGTGTATGATTTTATATCTAATGTTCACCACCAATGAAGATATAGTTACAAGAGTTGAAGTGGGGGAACATTTGGGAAAGAGTGGTTATTGCATAGTTAGATTTGATGTTTTGCAACAAAATAAAAAAGAAAAGAAAGTTTAGTTGCTAATTTTTAGAAAGACAATTTCGAGGCCGTAAGACCCAGTGTATCATTAGTGAATTGAGATAGTAAGTTAAAAGGTGATGTGGGACAGATTTAGGAAATTTTCAAAAAATAAATTACTTATCATTCAAGACATGCATGCTCCTAAATAAGAGGAAAAGGATAATTAGAAAGATCAAAAACTTAATTGGATCAATAAAGAAGTAGGAAATCAACAATAAATGCCAAAAGTTTAAGAGGTTAATATTAACTTGGGATCAGAATAAACTACCTACTTAGATCAAAACTAAAATTCAACCTGAATTGTGCAATGACTATAGCTAATGAAATATATTTTTCTCACATTATTTTCTATAAAGCTAAAGATGCATTGTTTCATCAGTTGGATACTCTTGATATAAACGATGTTTTCAGTCATAATCCCAATAATATCTCATGAGATGCGGCCAGCTTAGGGGATTTAGGTTAGGCCTAAATGCATATCTTAAGCTAACAGTGCAAAACAGTCTTTATAGAATGTATAATAATAAAACACAGAATGAAAGACAACTAAAATGAGATATATTAAACATTCTAATAAATACTATAAATGGAAATAACAATAAAAATAACAGAGCGTTCCTTATTATTGATAAGATCCAAATTGGTAAGTTAGCAAAGTTTGCGAATGAAATTAAACTATTTGGTACTCCTAGAAATATTGAGGATGTTGACGTACTACAGAGCTAATTGGACCAATTGGTTAGTTGGACAAATATTTGACAATGACGTTTAGTTATAGTAAGTGCATGGTTATATTAAGTGTATCTGGGTTATAATCACACGTTTAATATAGATGGGAACCCTCTCATGAAGATAATGATCTTGGCATAGTGGTAGATTAATCACTGAAGCCATCTAGGCAGTGCTTTGTTCCTAGTAGTGGAGTTAATAGAAGTTGTGGTGTATTTGTGAACATAATGATTATAAGCTAAAAGAGCCAAATATCTCTTTATAGGTCAGGCGTTACTTGGAAAACGTTTTAAAGTTTAGTCTCCTTATTTATTAAAGAATATTGACTTATAGAGAAGGGATCAGAGGAGAGCTTACTAGGATAGTTCTGGGTGATGGAAACGTTATTTTAAGGGGATAGGACAAAGACCTTTGATTTATTTATGATTTATCTATTGACTTATAGAGAAAAGATCGGAGGAGAGCTTACTAGGATAGTTCTGGGAGATGGAAACGTTATTTTAAGAGGATAAGACAAAGACCTCTGATTTCTTTATAATTTATCTATTGACTTATAGAGAAGAGATCAGAGGAGAGCTTACTAGGATAGTTCTGGGAGATGGAAACGTTATTTTAAGGGGATAGGACAAAGACCTTTGATTTATTTATGATTTATCTATTGACTTATAGAGAAAAGATCGGAGGAGAGCTTACTAGGATAGTTCTGGGAGATGGAAACGTTATTTTAAGGGGATAGGACAAAGACCTTTGATTTATTTATGATTTATCTTAAACACTAATAGAACGAAAAGATTCAAGTTTAGGATTTCAGAAAAACAGAGTAAGCTACAGTTAGATCAGTTTTATTTTTCTAGCTGGGTTATGGCTTATGGAATTTGTCGTAGCAGTAGTGAAGGTAGGCACTTTACAAGTGTTTAAGGGGGACTCGATAATTTCCTCAAAGATAAAGAATGTGATTAAGATCCAATTTTTCTTAAAGGCGAGAATGAAGAGTAAACCTTAAAGGACAAAACGGTCCCTTGTTCTTCGTGTGTTATACCTAGACAACTAATAGTAACCCAAACAATGATAAAGCACAAATATTTTTTATATACCACTGACTATTGTCAAACAGTGTTCTCGAATCGTGATTATAATATGATTTGTGGCTAGATTAAATAACTTGCCCCCTGAAGGCTCAGCGGTAAGACTGAGAGCTAAAAGTCGGATTTCGATACCCGTGGCAGGTAAATCACAGATAGCCCATTGTTTAGCTTTGCGCTTACCAACAAGCAAACAAAAATTAAATATCTTAAATTATCAGGTTATCCTCAAATTTCATTTTTAATTTGAAATGAATTTTAACTTCAGCTGGTACCTTGAACTTTAAGGTATACAAAATATTTTACATTACATACAAAGTAAAAGCAAACTTCCACTAAGATTGAAAGCATTACACTCACAACCGGAGGCTTAATGTAAAAAAATATGTACATATTAGAATCAAAATTAGAGACTTAATGTAAAGAAAAAAAAGTATACATTACAGTCAAAATTAGAAACTTAATGTAAAGAAAAAAATGTAGACATTATATTCAAAATTAGAGACTTTGTGTAAAAAATAAAATGTTTACTGGTTACATGTATGGCTTAGGGTTCTTTTTAAACCACACTTACAAATCGTCAAAGATAAATGACGTAAACGCTTTTAAATTAACCATGATTTCAACAGATAGTGTTTTGCATATGAACTCTACATTCATGTAGTTGTGTTACTTTAAAATATGAATTCAGGTTGTGAGATTAAATCTATTCTCTCTTTTTTTTTAGAATGCTGCCGGGAAGGGGAAAGAGTAATGTTATGCAACACCATTCATCTCTTACTGGATGAGATATAGCAGCAGCACTGATGATACAAATTTACTTGTGATAACGAATGTACTACAATCATCATTAGTGTAATTAGATTAGCTTTATCTTGTATCTAATGTCTTAGAGTTTTGAAATTTGAAATATGTGAGCCTTCAACATCTTGCTCTGGTCTTTGAGCCCCTACATTTGAACTGGGGGATAATTGAAATTATAATAGCTACCCATTATTCTTAATTATAAAATATCATACATAACCAGTTTTCTTATACATTCTTTCTGCATTGATCGACTGTTTTCGCATTTCCAATTATCTTATCTTCGTGACATTCTATCTATTTAATGTTTTCACAAAACTTTTTCCATACTTTAATAAAGCTTTATCTATTTTTTTACCTGCAGCGTCTGTGAAACTCCTGACTTAAGCAAACTAAAAAGATGTGAATAGTTATTATATCCATCCTCTCTGGTCTATAAACTACATCATTTTAAAATAACATTTTCAAATGTGTGACTAGAGCACTACTCTTACCACTTTAAATGATTTTCATAATTGTGTAGCTTTCATCTTCAAGTAAATGATAACATTATTTCTATACATTTAAGCTGCTATTTGCATTTCATGAAAACAAGTCTATTACCATTATCGTAAATGCGTATGTGACGATATTACCTGACATTTTACAGACAAAATATTATTTGTCACCTTATTTTTCTCAAAACTTACATCGTCTCGACACCAGAGCTCAAGATATTTAAAACGTTAACAACGATAATTGGCCAATGATTAATATTTAACGTATTCGGTTAATATTAGAATTTTCGATGCGGTTTTTCGCCTTTGTTAATAATTATAGACGCATAAAAGTTTGAAAACTGACTTTAGGAAAAAGAAATTCAGCGTGTTCCATACTTTGTGACTTGAGACGCCACTTCATTAAAGGGCTATAATTCGTGGTAGTTAACCGACGCACCAATAAATAGCATGTCAGTGATGTTTGACATTTGTGGTGTACCAGCCAATTAAAACGCAAGTCTGAAAGTTATTTCAATCCACTTAAAACTATTGTTGTGAAGAGTCAGGGTTACAAATTTTGGTGAATATCGGTGTTATATTGCGTGATAAAATGTAGCAAGTTAAATATTGTGAAACATAAACACACTTTAAAATTAACTTACATATATATCAGTAGATACATTAGTTTCAGAGAGTAGAGTATTGTATTGTTTTTATCTTATCTATTTTTATATTACCCTACATTTCAGGCAGCTTCGCATTAACGAATAAATTCTATGCTGTTTCTTGAAAGAAGTCTAAGTTATTCACTGCATTCCTCAGGTGAGGCTAAACTTTTCAAGTGAAAGACAAAGTTTTAAGTCGATTGTACGAAATTCCAGAAAAATTAAACTGGCTTACATATCTTCCTACAGTGATAAATATGTAAACATGCGCAACAGATTATGTGAAATTATATAGGCTAAACTGGAAAAGTAGATTACACGGACATAACAGATAGTTTTGTTTATGCAGTTTGAAAAGATTTATGATTAGGTGGTTGAAACTTTTGTAAATTCGATTTACCAAACTATAAGTATTTCATTTATTCTGTTTTTGAAAATGAATACTGATCTTTTTTGTGAAACTTTTTTAGAAACTTTTAGGTAATGAAATTTTTCCTGAGATACTATGGATAGTTCGTTTCGTAAGGTCATATTACTTATCATGCTCACCTGAAATACAAGTCATATTTTTAAGGCTCTCACTCGGTGCATGCCAAACCTGCAGATTGGACAGTAAATGCGCTGTACCTTAAAAATATCTTAAGAGTGGAGTACCTAATTACATCCTGCTAGATGAACCGTGAGCCACGTGTTTGTGTAATGATGTATTAACCACAATGTCTTACAAAAACTCGTCAATCATATTAGCATTATGCTCTGACAGAGCTGTAATACAGAACTGCGTCTGTACATAAAGCGACTTTTTGTTATAGTCGCCGACGCGTGGAAGACTCATTTTGTAAAGTATCGAGGGGAAAAAAACTTTTAAGCTAAGGAAAACATTAAACAAATAAATAATACCATATTCTTTTAAATTACTGGGTTATTTCATAATTTGTATCGAGCAAATGGTGTATTCGGTTTTAAACATAAGAAGAAAAGTAGTTTTCTTCTTTCGACTAAAACTTGTAAGAAAACGGCACTTTAACTTAATTTAATGGACATTTCTTTAAAGCCTACACTTAGTCAGAGAAAGGAGTTATTTTGAATTTTAAAACTTGATTTACTTCAGTAGTCAGGTTGTTAAAATAACATAGATACGAATTTTTATCAGGATGTAAAATTTTGGATCAAACGAAGATGGCGTTGAGATATATCCGGTTGTTTGAACAGTTTGACAACTAAACTATAATGCAATAAATGTTATTCGAAAACCAAATCTACTTTAAAATTTAAGAATCTGAAACATACACAAATTATAGTTTACTGTCATGAATAGTTCAGTAAATATCATTTTAAAGACGTGATCTACACATATTGTAAAAGAAAAGAAAATTATTTTGTTAAAAATTGAATTGTTAAAAAGACAAAGTATTATACATTTTCAGATATGTAAAAAGTTCTACTGATGATGTAGCACGACCGTATTTACATAAGGATAACTTCATATAAAAAATGTAGGTGATTATTAGAAAAATTTTAACAAGTTACAGCAAATCAAATCGTAATGTTAGGCGTCATAGGTAATTTTTTTTAAGTTGAACATTTTGTTTATAGGCCCCCAGTGGCACAGCAATATGTTTGCGGACTTACAACTCTAGAAATCGGGTTTCGATACCCGTGATGGGCAGAGTGCAGATAGCCCTTGTGTAGCTTTGTGCATAATTACATAGTTAAATCCAAATTTCGCATTATTACTAAAGATGTCTGTGAGCAGTGAATTTCGATGATGCTAACACATATTACCAATTAGTAAGAATATGGAATGGTGCCAATAAAAGTTGACAAAAAGTTAATGATTTTAGGTTCATGCCAAATTCAGAAGTAAGTAGTTTTATTGGGCTTTTCTCGACTGATTCCATCCAAACAAGGAATTGTGACTTAGCAACAGAAATGATACTACTACTTTGTTTCTTCTAAGTTAAGATGCCAGTAGTATCCATGGTTTCTACTATCCTGTCAATACTTTTAGCGTTATTATTGTCATTAGTGTTTAGACCTAACCTAAGCCTTGTGAGGTACTATTGGTTATACGGATGAAAATATTGTTAAACTTTGTTAAATTTATATAGATTTTGTCCTTTAAAATCTGGGAATCTGTTTTATAACTAGCCTAATTGTTTGATATTATTTTTATTTTTATGGATTTATGCGCATGTGTTCTTATACACATGTACTTGTGTGTACGGACAAGCATTTCAATAACATCTATGCTTATAAATCGTTGTTTCTCTATCTATTATTACCTATCATTACGAATCCCTATCTTTGTAATGTAATATCTATATATATTTTTATATGGTTATAGCGCAGCTGCTTATGGTATTTAACGTATTCTACATAGTCTACATTCTCTGATGAAGCATTAATATTTCTTTCTGATTGTGTTTCCTACAATATGTGTTGGCTTTTGATCTCACAAATTAGAGCTCTCTTTGAAACATTCTGCGAACAAGCCTGATTATTTATGAGCTTGTTAAGTCTTAGAAGTCTAAGTGACGCACTGCTCAACGTACAAGCTCTTCGAGATAATGTTAACCTTAGTCTTACATTAAATAACAAACTCTTTAAAAAAGCTTCAACTTTTGTTAGGTTTTCCGCCGTAGTTGTTACTTGGACGCCAATCTATATCCTTGTTGTAGCGTTCACCATTCGAAAAGAAAACTACACTGAAATAATAACATTCAACAAATTGCATAAAGCGATAAACTTTACGATAGTCATAAATCTAACTAAACAAAATTTACAGTCATATCAACGAATGTCATATTGTATCTGTAACACTCTTAAACTTGAAGAAGGAAGATTGCCTTCCAAAAGCATTCAGGTTATCAAGTTTCTTGAATTGTTATGAATTAACCCAATGCGTTTTCACTGAATGTTAATCAACTAACTTCTCGTCACTAGATGGCAGCAAGGTAACGGACTGCTTGCTAGATAAATATTTGTATTGTTCGAAATCAAATATACAGTATTCATATTATAACTTAAACAAAGAAACAGTGATTTTAATGTTGTTGCTATTTATTAAGTTTATTTAATGATTTCAGTATTTCTTTAAGTTGACAAATAAGAACTAACAACTTAATGATGAATTTCAGATTTTCCTCTTCATAACGTAAAAATGTTGGCGGCTCAATGATAAGTGTAAGGGTTTATAGAGCTAAAATGTAATTCAAATTCTGCAGCTGTGAGCTAAAACAAAGAAATAGAAGACTACTCATGGCTACAATAAATTACTTAATAAAATCTTAATTATTAGAAACAATAAATGTATGTAACGAGAATTTTAATAGGTTTTCAACATATGAACGTGAACAGACATGTTCGGACAGTTTAAAACGTTGACGGATAAGTCTGATGAGCAAGTGTTTCTCTCTGTATGGTTTAAAATAACTTTCCTGTTTTATAAGTAACTAAAATTTGCCGTTTAGGATGTCACATAATTCTGATTCACCTAAAAAACACTTTTATCTGGTAAAAGCGCAAGGTTCTCATTCTACATGGTTGAGTATGGTATATTAAAATGATTTTGAATACGCAAATCAGCAAGTCTCGTGATAACCACATTCGATATAAAGTCGCAGTGTGTAATGGCAAGAATCATACAATCAGATCATAAGTATGTGTTCAAATCGCGAATTTGTAATTTCCGAAGCGAGACTATCTCTTGCACATAATGGCATTAGCAAGCAAGTAAATATCAATCAATTTGGGCACCAGGATCATCCAGAAGGAGACCTGCAACTAGTCGTACCACAAACACAAAGGTCAGTGGCTAAAGCTGTCCATGTGCCCTAGGCAACAGTATACAACATAATAAAAAGAAAATCAACGTCTGGAAACGAGACCAACAGAGTATGGGTTCACCGAAATAAAGCTTCCAATCATATATCCAAGTCTAATCGTCGCATACCTCAAAAAGCTGGAGAATAAAATGAGTATTCATTATATTTCATACCAAAATATATTGATCAACCCGTTGCCCACAGCGATCGGACTGTTCAAAAGGGCGATAGGAAACTGTCATCCTCGTACACTCCATGGAGAGCAAATAAGGAGGAATATTGCACTTTGGACATTACGACGAAGCCATTTGTAATTAAAATAACACCGTGTATCCATAAGCAAGATGAACGGTTGTGTGATATAGCCGTACCGAACATAACGAAATGGACTAAAAGAAAATGTTAAGGCTCCAAAATCGTTTTCCTATGACCTACACAGCCTTCAACACCGTTAGGTACCCACGCACAGACAAATGCGATCCAGTGGCACAGCGGTATGTCTGCGGGCTTACAACACTAGAAACCGGGTTTTGATACTCGTGGTCGGCAGAGCATAGATAGTGCATTGCGTAGCTTTGTGCTTAACTTCAAACAAACAATCCATTATCCTTGTGCTTAACTTCAAACAAACAATCCATTATCCTTTGTGCTTAACTTCAAATAAACAATCCATTATCCTTTGTGCTTAACTTCAAACAAACAATCTATTATCCTTGTGCTTAACTTCAAACAAACAATCCATTATCCTTTGTGCTGAACTTCAAACAAACAATCCATTATCCTTTGTGCTTAACTTCAAACAAACAATCCATTATCCTTGTGCCAACTCTCTTCAAGTTGCGTAAGACGGTAATGGATAATCGGACTGAAGTTAAAAAAATTAAATTATAAACATTTATGATGCAATATGATAGGTTTCTAGTAACGGACAAAATTTTCCTACTAATATAACTATGATGGTACCATTCTGGGCAGTAAACCATAAAAACTTAGGCTTAAGAAATATCTGATAGAAGTTTGAATGTGTACGTTTCTGCTGTCATGTATATGCAAATCACATTGATATATTATTTTTATTTACAATCGACTATAAGATCAAAATCATTGAGCGACTAGCCTTTATTGCTAAGTATCTATGCAATTTTCCAAGCAGAGTTCTTTCTCTCTCTCTCTCTTTTTCAGTTCCACAAATAAGCAAGCAGAGGGTAAATATAAAACACTCCACTGTATTTGTCACCTATTTTGTGGATGTGAATCAACATACTTATTCTTTTTGATATGAACTATATTCGACAATATGTAGTGGCGACAAAGCATCTATGGGTTTGTTTGCTTTGTTATTTTGTGCAAAGCTATTCGAATGCTATCTGCGTTTAGCCGCTCCTAATTTAGAAATGATGATTACAGGGAAGGCAGCTAGTCAACGCCACCCACCAAGAATTATTGGGCTACTACTTACCAACGACAAGTTGGATTGATCGTCACGTTATAACGCCCCACGTGAGGATGTTCTGTGACCCGCAGACTTTGAGTCGATCGCCTTGACTATAAGACTTTACCAGGCCCTACCATGTACAGGATTTAAACCTAACTTATCTTGAATAAGATGAAATCTTTTTCAAATGTTCTACGAAGATATGCTATCATTTCGCAATCATGTCAGGAATAAATCAATTACTGCTAGATTTATTGTCATTGCTGAAGAAGTTATGGATATCTACATAGCACAATAAATACAGGTCTGTCTCAAATTCCTCAGATTCTGTAAACAAACCAGGTCAAGACTTAATGTTTAAATTAATTAAAATTTACTCTAGAAACATTTGCACACGTAAATTATATAATTAACAGTTAAATATAATTGTTGAATTACCTGTAATTCCTGGATATTTTCTTTAGTAAATATCGACATCAAAACTATTAAATCTTCAGACACGTCAAAATTTTTCTTAAACTTTCTTCGAAACTAAGAAACATCGATAAGCAACCGAGGTTTTTTGAGAATAATTTAGCATGATGCAAATTGACGTCCTTTATTGCTCATGGAAAGGTTATGAACTCCATTGTTAATATTTTACGCTCATCTTTGTCTAAGACATGGTGTATTTCTAAGAAAAAAGCTTTTTTTGTATGCTTTGAATAATTCAATAGATTCAATTATGGCCTTACAGTAACTAATTTTGACATTTATGAAGAGTTACAAAATGGTTTGGTGGAGGGGTTACATCATACATTCTTCACAGTCCTGTATAAAATAATTCATTTAACTGGTACACAAAATTCCTCCTTTGGTTATTGGATTGTTTTCAATTTGATATTTATGTTGCAAGCTGAGTTATGTATATATATCCACTTGTATATCCAATTGTAATACTACATTCGTTTTAATCTATGTTAAATCAAATGTGTATATAATTAGCAATTTTGTACTTTTTTACATGAGCATACTATATCCACGCAAGTTGCAATCGTAATTACCGCGAAAAGCAACTTTTTTATCTATCTCTCTGTACTATTTTTTCTTTTATAGTACATTAAGCAGCAAAATGTAAGAAATTCTATGTGACACTGAAGATTTATTTCTTAGGGCAGAAACGTGTTAGGAGGCCGTTATGCGTACATAATATATTAGGGCATGATACAAGTCGAATGTATTTACAATAGCGAGTAACACCATTTGTTAGAGTTATCTCAACAGGGTTAGCGTATTCGATTTGCATTACGAAGGTCTAGGGTTTGTGGCATAGCGCTACCAAACACGCTGTGTAACCATTATAAAAGCGACATTGGATTTCGCTATTCTGTTTTAAAAGTGGCCGCTTCATGCGACGGATACTGTTGATTAGTTGATTTTCTTCTGGTTTGCAAGTCAAAATTAGGAATGGCTATGCCTAAACAATAGAAGTCTCTGACCTGTACGTTTTGCCCATTGTGAGCATAAAGTATCGTTCAGGTGTACAAGCAAACAACCCTCAACCCATCGGACGTGGCAAAGAGACTAACGTTTTAGGACTGTGAATCCGAAGGTTCGTGTTTCGCAGCCAGTTGTCCCCAAAACGCACTCCGCACATTAGTGCCACGGGTGCACTATAAAAATAATGGTCAAATCCTACTATCCGGTCAGACAAAAGCAGCACAATAATTGGTGGTGGATGCTGTTGATTATCTGCCTTCCTGTTAATCTATCATTTGAAAATTAGGGACGGCTATGCCCTTGTGTAGCTCTACGCGAAAACTGATATAAACAAACAAACTCAACAGGTAATTTACTTTCAGAATCATGAGTAGTCCACACAAAAAGAATAATAATAATAACACAATCATGGAAATACAATAATTAACAAAGAAACTGTTGGTTCATTTGCACTAACAACAGTCAGCTTTCTCAATTATGAAGTGTACAATGTAATACGTGAAAACCCTGTGGTAGTCATAAGCGTTGTTTGACTCTCTTGCTTTACGCACAAACCACAACTAACAATTAATCAATTTTCCTAACACTTTGTTTTTCATCCACTCAGGTCTAAACTATACATACGTACATAAATCACGTGAGGAATAATAATATTTCCACATCATGTTGATGACAGATTTTTTTTTTCAGCTAACGCCATGTCCATTGATGTCACGCAAATCTATCAAAACTCCATAATACATTGCTCATATTTTACATTTTACAGCCTCTGCACATTTGATAGCTAAGGTATAATAATTACACTGCATGTGTAGCGTCTACCTAAATATATCATTCTTTCACAAAATTGAATTCTAATTTACGAAGTTATTTCTAGTTATAAGACTTCGGTTTGATAGAAGATAATCTCATATTATAAATCATTCCAGCTACGATACATTTTTATTTTTATTTTTACAGATTTATATCCTTTTTTTTTATTAGATTGTAAAGAGATACCCTATTTTCAAGTGAATTTTCGTTTCAATAATCTGTCAAAAAATCTTTTTTCCGCAGTATTTTCGTAGCCTATCTTGAAAATGTGTTACTATTAATCTTCAAATAATATTTGACAAAATGATCAGCGTATATTGAAAGAGGTTCTGTCTTTTCCATATAATAACGCTACTAGGCGGTTTATTGTAAGTAATGAAGAGATTACCTAACCCTGATATACCAGTAACTGCTCCTTTATTCATCAGCCAGAGTACTGACTGTTCAATTTCAGGCATATGGTTTGCTATCTTCCTTTGTTCTCAGTATCGAATAATAAAATATATGAAAATGAAGAGTTGAATCGCTACAAAAGTAGTTTTATTGTGTACAACGCCAAGCTGGCAGAGCCTGGTCTTTTAAACAAGTAATACATGTTTTATGCCACACCTCAATAAAACCGATAATTTAAAGCACACTATTCTCTACTGTTACAATACAAGTTTCCAGTAAAAAAGTGCATTGTAGCATATCAGTTACACTTGACAACATCGAACAGCTGTAATTCAATGGGCCTAATGAACTCTGGTATTGAGCGAAAGGCCTTGTTGGTAGCGGCGTAGTACAAGAGGTGAGGATTGAAAATTTCCGCAATGGCCATTTTGTATCATACGTCATATAATTTCCAGGTTCTCATACTACCAGGATTAGTTTACCAACAGAATGGCAACCGAACAAATATCTCTACTGATAGAAGTGTAGCTGATGTCTAAACTTTGTGTACAACAGATTAATTTTGTTGACGTGGGGATGCATATAACTCGTAAAACAGAACATTTTCGGGTCTCTACATGCTCAAAAGCAGTTTCCCTTGAGTTACCATATATGGCGTGTCATTTCCGATGCATAGATTTTCCATTCACATAATGACAACTAAAGTGAAGTGAAAATACTATTTTACACCTATTTTTTTTAAAACCTCCAGCGGGCCAGTAAAGAAATATGTGCCATAAATTTTTATCAGTCTTATTGTTACGCAATATCACAGATATATATATATATAACCAACTAACGTAGTGAAAAAACCAATCCGAGCGCACCTGACATAATTGTCTACAAACATACTGCAATACTTTTGTGTATTTCAAAAGCAGCTTTCTTTCTTTTTTGTCCAAAAATGCCTGTTATTACTCTATTCGCAACAAAAAAACAACGAAAAATCGTGTTTTGATAAGGAAAGAAATATCAAACACTTGTTGTTTTAGCACAAAACTACACAATAGTTTATCTGCGCTCTGTCCATCACAAGGAGTTGTTCCTTCCCCGAGTTTTAGGATTGTAATTACATACACTTACAGCTGAACTACCTAGGAACAAATCAAACAGCAAAGTACTATGAATAAAATTAATGAAAATGCAGGATCTTGCAAAATAAATGAATTGAAATAATCTAAATTTTCATTATATTTCTAAAAAGAAAACACAAACAAATAGACTGATACATAGACAGAAACAGGGAGAGAGATATTATTATAGTATTGAACTGAGCAAGGATATTATGATGCATTATCTATACGTTAGCTTTTTGTTTTCTTTTATAGAGAAAATAAAAGTGTAATTTCCAAGCGCTTCAGATGACTAAGTCATTCCCTTTTTTACGGTTTCATTGTGGATTGACTCTGAAAGATAATTTATTTCAATTAAAGAAATGTTGCTTCATAATTAAAGTTTGGTCATTGCTTTCATTTGTAATTCTTGTATTGATTTTTTTTACTACAAGTAGTCGCAAAAGATAGAGAGTAATTAGTCAGTAATGGAGGATAACTGCAAGCAATGATCGTCCTAACTTAGGGGTTTAATGATCTTCTGATTGCACATTTCATTGTTAACTTTCTCAACAAGTACCATAAAACTAACATTTCAGCTCACAAATAATCATTTTTTATATAGGGTGCAGGACAGCAAACATAAATTTTGTGACTATATGTTCGATTTACGAAAAACTCGTTTCATTATGTAGTGAAATTTACGATACGTTGAATAGCTTTGTTTGAGTAATTGCACTAATATTCTCTTGTTACTATTTACCATTTTATATAAAAAACATAGCAGCATAAAATTCCATACATTACAAGTTGTTTTTCCAGAAGAGTTCATAAAATATTTTCTGTTTTGCATAGACTAAGATCATTAGAGTCGTTTTGATGTTTAATGAAACGTTATTATTTTAGGGTTGTCAATATTAAAGACGTTAAACAAGGCATGTTCACTACTGGTTTTCTAGCTTGTTTGCAGGATTTCATTCGGCAATTTTTTATCTTTATGTAAAGCAGTTAAGTACTCTCGAAAGCAAACACTTTCAAGTTGAAATCAACTTGTGTAACAGCTGTGAAATTCCCTGATAGCAACTGGCGCACAGTTACCTTGTGACTTCAACGTTTTATGATTATTTTTTTAAGATCCTGCAGATCTTCGAAAATTGGATAAACGACTACATACTTCCACATTTCATGCAGAATTAAGCTTAGTATCTCGACGCATCATCATCTGAGAATCATAAAAACTAGACCACTCCATGTACTGATTTCTCTACACAGCTGAGTCATGTGTCCTTAAGCGACAAGACTTTTATAATTAATTAGTAGACTTCTACCCTAAAAACTTCACTCTAACTCTAATCTGTTGGCAGAACGATGAAGTTTCGAAAAGAGCGCGAACGGTAGTGTGATGTAAAATTAATCATGCTTGAAATTTTCATAAAAGTGACCCGAAAACGGCGCTAACTCAGTAATCCGTGGCCCGATTTTAACGAAACTTCTTTTTTCTGTTTCTATTCTCATTTCATTACAAATATGGCGCTATTATGCACCGTTTTTGCTGTATTTAATTACAGACAAGCAAACAAACAATCTCAGACTTTTAGTAGTATATAGATTCCACTTCTAAAACTCGTTTATCCACAAGGTAGTTAAAATTAACTGACATCTTTACGCTAATTTAGATACTTTTTATCAGTAATACTAAACGGTTTTTTATTATTGTAAAGGTAGCATTTCCTTTCAAATTTTTTTCTGGCAACATAATATTTTCCACTACACTGTGTGTTAAAAGATACCGGAAAACAAACTATTGGTGCTTTATTATTAATGGATAGCATTGCTGTGATGATACCTTACATGGAAACGAATTCCGATGTTTTCGAAATAGTCCAAAGTGAAGAAATCGAGTCAAAAAAAATTTATATATATATGTTTTTGTGCCAGAGATATTCTCCGTTTCGGATTATATCAGTCAGTACCCTTGTATAGTTTTCAATTATATAGTACTCTTAATTCTCAACACAGGTTACCGACTAATAAAAATGTTTTTATCATATCAATAATATTCAACATATTTGAAAAATGTTTTGTTAGAGTAAGAAAAGTGAAAATCAGTAATAGAATTCAAACGAATACATGGAATTTAGCAGAATTTAAGTCTTCAGAATTTTATTTGTTAAAGTTAAAAGTGCGACAAAGCATTATACAAAAACAACAAAAAAGAAAAATAATCGTTCAGTATGTAGAATTAGGTCTGACTTTCTACTCTTTACATATTTCTAAAGCTAACCTGTAATATGTACAAAATTGAAATATATTTATTGCAGTTAATAGCTCCGTAATATCAATAGAAAGTTCAACCAATAATCAGTAAACATGTCGCGAGATGAAAAGAGAAATTACAGTATAGAATATAAATAAACGAGATTAAAAATAATTGTTATATGAAAGGATGAAAACAAACAACCAATCAGATAAAATATATTTAAATTCCTCTCAAAAGCCTTGTCTTTATTAAATGTGCATGTTTTTATCAAGGCTGATGCAACACATATTTATGTATTTTTTTTTTCTTCTAAAGATCAAGTAAGGAAGGCTGTGAAGTAATCCAGTTCCTCTTTTCTCATAAGATAGGTGAGGATTTTGGAATGTGGATATAATAATAATTTAGAGCATGGTATTTCAACTGCATTATTTGTTATTTCTTTCATCATCTCTCTGTGTTGAAACTAGCAAGACATTAGAAAGGACGTTATCAGAGAAGAACGTTTAGATTTCGTTTATACCAATAGCGGCTAATGCAGATAGTCTTCGTGTAGCTTGCGCGAAATTTAAAAACAAACTAATA
Source organism: Limulus polyphemus (assembly GCF_000517525.1). Taxonomy (NCBI): domain Eukaryota; kingdom Metazoa; phylum Arthropoda; class Merostomata; order Xiphosura; family Limulidae; genus Limulus; species Limulus polyphemus. The sequence goes on along the minus strand of NW_013667284.1, from coordinate 208,005 downwards.
CCGTCTTAAAACTAAAGTGTACGTTTTAGATTACATACAAACTGATGCTATTACAAAATGTTTTCTCGAATGAATTTAATTTCGCAAAACATTATTTACATTGTAGTGGATAAGAAAGTAAAAAATATACGTTTTGAAATAATGGAGAAAAAAGTGTATCTACCTTTGTATATTTGTAAAATCACTGTAACACAGCTTCAATATCTACAACACAGAATGAAGTAGCATTTGAAATATAATTTTCTCTAAGTTTATCATCAAAAATTGGCAAAATTTCAAGAATGCAGCACCAGTTTGAAATTTCCTAGTGTATAGGCTTAATCTTGTTTTTCTAAGGTATTGTGTTTGTTTGTTTTGGAATTTCGCGCAAAGCTACACGAGGGCTATCTGCGCTAGCCGTCCCTAATTTAGCAGTGTAAGACTAGAGGGAAGGCAGCTAGTCATCACCACCCACCGCCAACTCTTGGGCTACTCTTTTACCAACGAATAGTGGGATTGACCGTCACATTATAACGCCCCCACGGCTGAAAGGGCGAGCATGTTTGGTGGGACAGGCATTCGAACCCGCGACCCTCAGATTGTGAGTCGAGCGCCTTATCCACCTGGCCATGCCGGGCCGCCTAAGGTATTGTGAATAGAGGGGTTGTATTTCTTTTTTTCATAACAAAACAAATTCAACCATCTCGCTCAAGGCATAAAAAGTCATTGAAACTTTAACCATATGAAGGATATTTTAACGCTTGTTGAAAAGATGTTAATTATTTCTTTTAACAATGGGATATAGATTCACCATTAGATAACTTTTACTGTAAATCCGAGTTAAAGCGAAAACTTTTCCATATTAATAGGCAAGTATAGATTGCTTAGATATTCTTTGCTGTTTCTATTGTGAACTACTAAGTAGAATGTACATTTTCGTTTAAAAATGTGTCAGAACTAATATTTAATACTTCTAAAATCAAACACTACGCTAGAGGATTGCTGCCTTTCTAGAAGAAATGAAACAAAATCTTGCAATACGAATATAATATTTGTTTGTTCGTTGTTAAGCACAAAGCTACACTATGGGCTATCTATACAGTGCCCACTAGTGGTATAGAAACCCGGTTTTTAGCGTTATAAGTCTTCAGACGTACTGCTGAACCACTAGGAGCTGCAACATAACGATAATGATAATGCATCAGATCAATGTTTTAACAACAGTCATCGCTTACAGTCATCAGTTAGTTTATTATAAATAGATATATATATCATCTTGACTGCAAACAATATCATAGTTAGTTTGTATATATATGTCATCTTGATTGCTGGTTTTTGATGTTCTTTTTATGTTTTCTCTCTTTAACTCTTGGTCGATGAAAACAGAGTAGAAACCTTTTAGTTCATCGTCTAGTATCGTACGTCTAACATTCAGTTTTAAATAATATTATGTGGAGTATATAGGAAGCTTAAATATTTGAGTTAACATTTTGTTGTATCAACACGTAAAGTAACTATTTCATGTGAAGAAGACGATATAAGTTGTTTTCAAGTTTATGTAAATACAATCATATGTATCTAGTGGATATCCCTTAGCTGACATGACTCACCTACACGTAAATTATGTATATACATATACACACATATATATATATGCGCATCTTGGTGTCGTGACGGATATTCAATATGTTCTGGCTCAACCAGATGACGCCGCAAGGTACACTGTACACGGAATATTGAACTCAGTTAAGACTATATACATACACATAGACTCACATGTGTAATTCACGGTTACTGAAGGAATATTAGTGTACTGTTCATAGGTAAGAATGATTAGATTGGGGTATAGTGATGTCTGATTTCTAATGTTGTCTGTGTACCCAAAATAACACTATAGAAACAGTAAATAGTTTCTTGATACTTCTTGTACATTACAGGATTAATAAATCTAAAATTTCTCTGACGGACTGTGATTTTGACTTTTGGAAAAATAAAATACTTTTCTTAAATCACAAACCAAAGACCTCTACATGGAAGAAACATTTAAGAGAAAATGTGAATATCAAGAAAATCTTTAGCACTTTATAACAATTTGAGAGAAAAGTCTCTCTCCTTTAACGTGCATAAAGCTTTTAGAATATTTATGATTTTGTTTAATGAAATAGGAGTTTTATTGTCGAAGATCAAACACTATTCTTGATGTTGCAATGTACAAGAACTAATAAGGATGAAAACTACATGTAAATGGATATTCACTTACATGTTCCTAAGCGGTGCTTCTAATAATAACAACAAAAGTGGGAAGTGCGAGTTGGTTTCATCATTTATTGGTAAGAACGCATATAACTATTTTATTAAAATGAAAGGCCAAGAGTTATTCTGTGCTAAACGTGTGCCCATTTTAGAATCTACATCACGTAATAAGACAGGGAAAATATTGTCGAGTCTCGTGTGTGTATTAATATATTAAACACCATTCTCTGTAATTAAGATTAAAACATGAGTAAATATTATTTGTGCTAAAAGAAACGTAACGCGAAACATCCTGGTAGAGAGATTGATCTTCACATCTAGCATCTATTGAACAAAATTGTTTTATTAAGTTATGTTTATTGATTTGTCAAATTTTGTGACTTTTTTATCACCCACCTAGAATGTATTTATATTTCTGGTAAAATCCTATTCTCCGACATCTATATTCATGCATATTGTTTTAATTATTGTCCTAATGTAGGAGGCCTTTTCTGTATTCATTTGTCCTCAGTGGCCCAGCGATGTGCTTGAGGGTTTATAACGATCAAATTCGTGGTTCAATTCCTGCGTATAGCACAGCGCAGATAGCCCATTTTGTAAATTTGACCTTAAACAAAACAAATTCATTCAGCAGTTTTCTTGAAAATCTACATACATCTAACTTCACAAATGCCTTGTAAAAAAATTATTTTATATTCAAAACCAGCATCCTTTTATTCTTTACAGATTATTGTGACTGTTTTTTTTTTTACTTTAGTTTAGTTACGACTGAACTTTATTGTACTTGATACTATCGATAAATAAACTTATAATGTTATTCTACGACCTAACGTCAAACCTTTTTGAAAACTTTAATAAGTTTTAATATTCTGTTGCAGGCCCGTGCAAAGCTGGTAATAGGCTTAGGCCAGATGGAAAATGTAGGCCCCATTTCAAACTGCTCATTAAATATTTTTGTTATCAGTGTTAAATACATATGATTTATGTATGGGTATATACATGTACATGTATTGTACATGATGTACTTACAAATAACAGAAACGAATAAAAGAACTAGAACGATTTAAAAAA
>NW_013667284.1:162398-203873 GCF_000517525.1 Limulus polyphemus | reverse complement strand
TGTTTCATACAGCAATTGTAGCGACTTGATCACTGAGCTTTGCAGCTATCTGCTTGTCGTCGAGTGAATAATGTGCATGCGCGGTTTTTCTTGGGGTCAAACTTTCTAACTACGCCTGCCTATGCAGCAGGTTCTCGGTCAGAAAGCGTAATGGTCGTACATACAAACAAGCAGAATAATAGTATAGATAATTTACATTTATTCGTGCAAAATAATTACAATGAGATTGTAGCTTTCTAGTTTTAAGAATTATGGATGTTGTCCTTAATTGTACAAGGTTTTTGATATTTTGAACCTAAATGGCACCTTATGTAACAAACGAATTAAACGGTCAGCATAGAGACCCCTATGGTTCAGGTATAATTTATTTGTTCGTTTTATAATTTTCACAGAAAGTAACACAAATGTCACTGTCTGCCTATAGCAGTCGTTATTTATGAGCTGATAGACTAAAGGAAAGTCAACAATACCCACTGCCACCTCTTGGGCTATTCTTGTCTGACCGACTAATGGGATTTGACCATCTCTTCTATAGTGCCCAATGGCATTGAATTGCGAAGCGCATTTATGTAGCAACGGTCCGCGAATGAAAAACTCTTGGGATTCACAGTCCGAGCACGCAACCACTGGGAGTGACCCTCAGACCTAGCCATTCCTTATTTAAAACTGTGAGCAGCACCCGCCGCCTATGCGACTACTTTTAACCGATTAGCAGGATTGATTGTTGTAACACCCTTACTGTTGAAAGTATTGAGCCTGTTCAATTTCATATCACGCCTCACGCCTTGGAACTTTGGATTTGCAGCTTGGTACACTAACCATTATGGTACGTTCGATCCAAATTTGACAGAGAATTTTTCAAACTAAGTAATCTAAGTTAACTAATTTATCGTTATAAAGACCAGTTCGTTTTCATAAAGATCTATTTGGAGCCAAAACTTAAATAAACATATTTTGGAAACGTTTATATGAAATAAACAGTATGATATAATGTGTACTTACATTAGTTTTCTTTTTATCTTTCTCAAACGTATATTACTCTCCTCTTGTAGTTTTCATATCTATAACATAGCTTTTTACTACTTTATTTTATTGTTGTTGTTGTAGTTCTCGTGGACTTATTACTTTTACATATAGAATTTATATTTGTAGCAAAACTACTAAGGCTATTTGCTGCCGTCTCTAACTTTGACCTACTGATCAAAGGAAGGCAACTAGTCAACATCACCCTACCACCCACTACCCATGATAAGGGACTTACTGTCAATTTTATAAAGCATTCACAGATTAAGGGGCAGAGAATATTTTGTAATATCGCATGAATTTGAACCCAGTTCGCCAGCTTCGAAATCTGGGGGTTAACCCGCGCCCTCACTTGTTAAGTAACCTAAGCGTTATTTTATATGTATATATTTTTTTACAAACAACTCCCATTTTCTAATTTATTACTATCGGCTTCTCAATTCTAGAAATGTTATTAATTGACAAACCCTCTAAATTTTTTGGTACTTATAATCCGTGTATGATGAATAAACACATCGTTTTATCCAGTTAGTACATGACACAGGATGAAACTGAACACGACAGGATGCAATTCTTTACCATTATCGTCTCATGTTCGGAATTATCTTCGTCCAGTAAATTACATGTAATCAAATCATAATAACGTACATGTAAGATGAGAATATGATGGTTATACTCAGGAGAGAAAAAAAAAAACATTATGCATGACTCTTCGTGTTTATAGTTAATAACCAAATAACTTCATTAATTGGAAAAAGTTGAACATTATAACCCTAATTACATCTAATATTCTTATCATCTTGTTACTTGTTGCTAGACTAAGTTAGATCTAATAATATCCACCCTTGCCCCTTCTACGTCTGTTCTTTGGATCTATAACAACCTGTGCCTTTCGAACTTACGGACTGGTTGTCTCCTTCTAAATAATAGTACCAGTATTAAACTAAAACTAATAACTGAATAGCCATGTTCTGGCTCACATTGTTTCAAGTCATGACTTTTATGATTAGTAGTAGTCATATTACTTTGAAATAATCAAGTGTTTCTAATACTTCTACCTGTACAATGTAGTGGTACGACAATTATTAGGGATTTTGCTCTGTTCTGCTCTATTAAAAATGTGAAATTGGCATGGCAAAATCGCCCTCGAAAGAAAAAACAACAACAAATAAACGAATAAAGTCATGAAACATTGTCAGTTCACCAAGTTAATGATCTGACTAACTTACCAACATTTTTCTCTACATTTATTTACTTTTTAAATGGTGTAAGAAAACAGACTCTATTTAATATTTATTATTAGTACAAGGTTGTTTGCTTAAATATAAAGATGTACAATGGCTACTTGCGCTATGACAGAAATCGAATCCCGAATTTTAGCGTTCTAAGTCTTCAACGTATTGTTGAGCCATCGGCGGGAGTAATAAAGTTCAAAGATGTGCATCTAATAATTCAGATAGAAAGCCAGGTAAGAATGTTAGATCAAAGAAACGTTTGGACCAAATGTCTTTACTTAAACCTCAAGCATTTTGATGAGTAAATTAAGTATTAGATTCCATAGAGTGAATTCCAGCCATATATATATATATATATATATTAAGAGTGACAAACTATTCCATCAGACAGGAATAGTCCGCAAGCAGTTAACTGCTTTACTGTATTTTCAAGTTTCTTAATATTCAGTATTATGTTTCAGTACCAATAATTATAATCTTACAAGTTTCTTTAAATGTCAACAATAAATCAAGTTTATATATGATTGATTATCTACACGTGCAAGTACACGTGCTTCATGTTTTCAGTGTATATGTAATATGGTTCGATATAATATACCTTTATCAAACTATAATTATTTCCTATGTTGTTTATGTGTACTTAAACTCCGAAGACTATTGTCAGGGAATTGATGCGACTGTTCAATAAGCCTAATAATTTGGTTAAATATCGTTATTTTTACGGAGTCAGACCATCAGGCTTAGCATAAGTAATAAAAAGTCATAGATTTTACCATTTATTTTAGCTTCGTGGTTTTCTCTAGTCTTTAAACATTTAAACAGTAGTAAGACGGATGTGTATGTTAGTGTTCCTGACATCAAATAAATTATTTTTTAATTGAAGTTTTCTGGTGGTTGGTTGAGAATTAATCCACCTAACGAGTAGCAAAGCATTAGATTTATCGTTTACTAAGTTACCTCGAAAAACTTTTACATATAGTCAGATGCTTTATCCGAGCTCGTTTGCTGAATAGAATATAGGCGTCTAACACGAAATGAGTTCTACGTAAATGTTCAATCAGTGGTTTCCAGATCATGTTTCATGCTTCATTTTTTAACGATGTTATCTTGGCTTGTTTTAGAACTGACTATGCTGAAACTGTAATATCGATAAAAAAGTAAAAGTTATAAATTAATGTTTATAAATTTACTTATATATATATATGTGTGTAAATGATTTATTGAGTAAGTTTGTTTGTTTGTTTTGAATTTCGCGCAAAGCTACACGAGGGCTATCTGATCTTAAACTAAAATTATTATTAAATATAAATTATATAGAATCAAACAATACCAACGTTGTATATAAAATAGCGTCCAATAACTGTCCAGAATTGTACATCGGAGAAACAGGAAGAAAAATGGAAATCGGATTCACCGAATATAATAAAAACCCCTTTTATGTTTACCACCATTGAAACTCAAAAATCACAGTATATCAATAAAAAACACTGTAGTTTTAAACAAAGAACCAAACATCAACAAACTTAAAGCAAAGGAAGCTATCTTAATTGAACAAAACACTTCTACTTTAAAGGAACACCCCGGATTCCTAGATATTTTTACTAAGCTGTTAAGCAATCTCCGGTCATGTGATCTCTTTGTTCCATACTGTATACGTAATCCTGTGTCTATTTCAACTACTTGTACCTGATGATGGCATATTTTTATCGAATGTTTTTTTTCATTACCTATTCAAGCTGACTACAAACTTTTATTTTCTGAAAAAGTGCGTTCCTTATCATCAAATTTAAAGTTACACAATTGTTTTTTCAAGTTTTTGTTGAATTTAAAATATTTAACGGCGGATTCCGTCAAATGTTTAAGCCATAAAGATAGTTCTATTTTAATGAAAAATTATACTAAAAAATCCCTTTCAATAATTTCATTTCTTTTGTCAAGTTCATTACTAAACACCGAATAAATATCTTTCATGGTTCTTTGCTTTTTTGTTTTTTTTTCGGTACCAGTGAGAGTTTACTAAATAAAATATACACGTAGTATTAGACATACATATATTTGCGAACGGTACCCAGTTCTTGAATTATGTTCAAGGTACTTTCAGACTAAATATGCGAGCAACTTCCAGTTCTGTTATTATGTTCAAGGTATTTTCAGACATATTTTTGCGAGCGATTCACACTTCTTTTATCAGGTTCAGGTCAGTTGTTTGTCCTGTAAGTACTGAAGAAACAACGAGCAAAACTTTGTCGGTGGGAAGAGAAGGTCAAATCTATTTTCTGAATCATTATTTGGACTTGAAGGATCGATAGAAATTTACTTGCTAATGACAGCAAAACTACGACCCCACTTTCTTACTAAAAGGACCTTGTTGTTTCACGAGTTGAAAGATTCGTGTTTGCGTGAGGAAAAAGTGGTAGTTCTTGATGAACGAGAGACCCTTCCATTTCGCATCTATTTTTTGTTTGTTTGTTTTTGTTTTTTACTGTTATGTTCTTGCTCACATGAAGTTCTCCAACTACTTTCGTTTAAGTTATGAATTCACGGTCGATTCCTACAAATGTCTCTTTCTGTTCTTTCGGAATGTGTGTTTAAATTAAATAAAAAGTCAACCCTTTTCTCGCATTCTTTTTGGTATACCTCTGTAAGAAATAACTGTGATATTTCTTACGTATAACAAGTAGCAGAAGAAAACAAATATTTGTGGAATTCTGCGCTTAAAACATGAAATGCAATAAACATACTTGTCTTCAGGAACACAAACAATAATTAAATATAAAGTCGAGTTGCTAATATACAAATTACTTATTTTCCAATAAAAAAATAAAAATTTTACCAAAACGTTTGTTTGTAATTAAGCACAAAGCTACATAATGTGCTACCTGTGCTCTGCCAACCAGAGGTATCGAAACCCGGATACCACTTACCACTGTGCCACTAGGAGGCTTACCAAAACGAACCACATTTTTATATAACTGTATAGTATTTCTACAAATGCACATAATCTTCAGAATGTTGGTGTTTCTAAATGTTTCTAAATGAAATATCAGTGATAAACGTGTAAAGACGATGTATTTTCAACTACATTAAGGCCCCTTCTCATTTATTTTTTAAACCCAGTATTTGTTTCTAAATGAAACAGAGAGACAATGTTTGTGATTATTCTTCTGCGTACCAATTTCCACTGTAGTGGAAATAGCCATGGGTTACTTGCCATTTTAACTAGTACAATGATAGAGGAAGATTACTTAGAGGACATGTCAATTGCCTTACTTGTAAAATCCCGATAAGCTACATTAATTCTTCTGGTTACAAAGTTCTGTACTGTTAGAGAAAAGTTTAGAAAAGATGGTTCTAATGTTAGTGGTAGAAATAGGAAGATTTTTCGTGTAAAGAAAAAAAATATATATATATACTCATCTATTCTATCTGTTTAAAAAATCTGATAAATGTTAGTTGTTCGAATTGTAAACTTGCCTGATTCTTATATAAGCTCTTTAGTTAATTATTAACTTGGAACTGAACTACAAAGAAGGGTATCTGACTCTGAATACCCAGCTTACAAAAACAGTGAGAAGACTTCGGCGTTTCTATGTTACCAACCTTAAAAAAAAACGAAAAACAAATATTGGGCTAGATATCACCAAAAGAAACAAAACAATTACCTAATTATGGTTAAAGGTCACATCGTTTAATTGCTGTTGTATTAGGTGTGTGACCTGACAGTTGTTTTGATGTGAAATTAATTACTTCAGTAGAAATAATTAATCATCGGAGGCGTTCGAAGATTAAGCAATTCTCCTTCGCCATGCTCGTGGATTAGTGGTGTTGGGCTTGATTTGAAGAATTGGTTAAATGAGCAAAGTTTGATAGCTTTACTAGACGAATAAGCGGATAGACTAAAAAAACTAATACTACTAATATTGATATAAAATAAATGGCCGATCTCGGACAAATGGTCCTTCAGGGCGGCGGGGACATATAAATTCAATGCCAAGAATTTGATTTGGGGAGAAATTGGAGTACCCGAGAAAACCCACTTTCACTGGCAAGAAAATGTGTGTTGTTGTTGTGTGTGTGTTTGTGTGTATGTGTTTTTGTTTGTTTTCATGACAGGAATTTAGTTTTTAAATGAAAGGGACTTTTCTCAACGGGGGGTGTCAGGAATATTATTATACTCCTTCGCCCAACTCGTGGAAATCTTATTGTTATATTCGTGAGTTTTTTTAATTTTGTTGGAGAGGTTGATTCTACTTTTGGCTAGTGGTATGTAAAAAGTAAGGCAGAGAAGCAGAAAGAGAGAGAGATGTCCGGCGGGTTCCAGGACAGAAGAGAAGATGACCAAGGCCGTTAACGTGAAGTTGTAGAGAAGAAGTAAGACAACGAACGTTCGACAAAGCAATCAACAAAGTTCCCATGATTAGGGTCACGGGGTGGCTGGGATCTGTAAATCAAAATGCCTTTGAATTTGCTGTGGGTGGAAACGGGAGTATTGTATTAGGTGGCACATTCACTTCCAGGTACTTAACCGACAATTAAGTAGAGCGTCGAATTTTGCCCGCAATCACCACCCAGTTGCTTCAAACAAGTTCGAAGTCGAAGCTTAATTTTCGTCGTCCAATGACATCAAACTATATATGAACTAAAAATAACTATTATTAAACATATTAGCTAAGCTTTTTATAAAATAGTTCTTTCTCATAGATAACACAGGTCTGTGAATTTAAACTTCATAAAAGTTGTTTTGGTTTTAATAACGGATTTTCCATAATTCAGCTGTGCAGATTTCGAAAATAATATTCATTTTCTTTCTATCACGTAAAGATTTTTTACAAATTGGGAAGAAAAAACTCTTACTTAGATCAACTTTACCACAAATAAAATAGAATATGTTTGGGTCATTTACACAATCTCTTGTTGCCATAGCGACAAATAAATAATATTAAAAAGAAAAAATAATGTCAAAGTGAACGCACAAACAAATAGTATCCAGAAATGACACTTTGCTCGGCCTGTTAACCGTTTATATAATAGCGGTGTGTTTCTAGTGGGTTCTAAAACGATCGATAAGACTCACGTTGCGATTGGTTGCCAGTGGTTGTCAACATTTAAGCATAACAAAATGTGACCCGATTTCAATGAAAATGATTCACTTATGTAAAAGTACATACGACGTTTTGTGAAAAATCTGTACGTGGTAGAGAAAAATGAATATCGTTTTCGGATTCAGCGTACAGAAATTACTGTAGAACATGTAAAAATTTCAATACAATAAAACCATCGCAGGCCTGTGTAATTAGTAATGCTGGGAGGAAGTACTAGAAATAATTCAGTTGTGGTTTGACTATAAATGAACTTCTTTACTGGAAGGCTTATTTTTCTAAAACCAGTCATATATTTTGTAAACGTAATAATGTAGAAATATACACAACTATTGTAAGTTACTTAATATTGGTCATACAATACCGTTTCACCAACAGCAGTAAAATATACAGAATTATTGAGTTATTCAAAAACTTGATTTTAAGTGTAAATCTATTTCACTCTCAAAGCTTGAATTAACGTTGTGAGAAAAATATCAACTACGGCTGTGCCATGAATTTGATGTCATGGACGGTGTAACTTGCAATATCAACTACGGCTGTGCCATGAACTTGATGTCATGGGTGGTGTAACTTGCAATATCAATTACGGCTGTGCCATGAACTTGATGTCACGGACGGTGTAACTTGCAATATCAACTACGGCTGTGCCATGAACTTGATGTCATGGACGGTGTAACTTGCAATATCAACTATGGCTGTGCCATGAACTTGATGTCATGGACGGTGTAACTTGCATCATTTTTCACAATCCTCAAACTTCCATAACTCCTTTTGCCTTTTTTACAATCCATGGTAAGAACTATAAAATCATCTCAAATTGTACCACATTGATCCTCTTCCATAATTAATACTGAAATATGAAAACTGAAAATTAAGCTGTAATCTCTTTAAAATAGTATCTCGTTTCTCACATCATATGCTGTTTTATGCTGTCGTTTGTAAGAAAAAAGTTTATTTCTGAAATAATAACAAAAATGAATTTTTCTCGGAACACTGAAGTTTATCGACAAATTTAGGACTGTACGAGTTAGAATAAAGAAAAAAATAGCTAATGCAAAAAGCATTAAAAATACGTGTTCGCATCAATTTATTCGTCACTGCAAATACAGTATCTTTTCCTAAATGCACACGCAGTTCAGAACTATTTCGTTTCAGTTTACATGTTAAGTGCATTAGTATGTTATGAGCACTAAACACTCACGGCTCTAGTTTTTCATCATTTTAGCTACCCTCAATGACATACTTCTGAGTATGTACACTTAAATCGTTTCATGTCAACCTTTTATAGTCTTCCTACAACAAAGCACTTATACTGTATATATACTACTTCGCCTTTTTCTTTCGAATAAATCGTTTGAATTTTCCCGTCACATCAGTTATTCTAAGTTTTCCGAATTTTTTGGATGCTACATTATTTTATGAAGGTGTTCATCGGCATGTTTTACTTGAAAAGATGGGAATTAAAAACGAATAGCAGGTATTGCTAAATGTGTTCTGAATATCGAAAGGAAGTCCTCTCCTTGCACTTATTTCAGTAAAATGCATTTTTTAAAGTTATTTCGTCACATAAAACTAACATTCAATGATACAGTTACATATATTTTATGTTCATCTGTTATAATTATGGAACAGTTTGTATTCAAATCCTCTATTTTAGCTTACTGAATACAACGTTCTATTGTACAGTGTTTCAACTAAACTTCCAGTGATTACTTTGACTTTTCAAAAAGTTGTTATGGAAAGCCTTAACGGGATTAACTATTCCATTTTTAAATTAAAGATTTTTATCGACGTTCTGAAGAAGCTTTGAGATCAGCATAAAAATTGTCTACAAAATATGCGTCCTGCTGATTCTCACTTGGCAAAAGTTTCTCAATATAATATGAGGCCCGTCTGTTCTCAGCTTTCATCTCGTTGAATTTTTTATAACAGTTTCATGATAAAATGTACCATCATCGTCCTTCCTTTAAATGCATCAAAACTTTGTCCTAGCTCTAACAATTTTGTTGTTTTTCTCCTAATTCTTCTATCGCAGTTAATTAGTATTTAACTTTCGAGACTTTGTTATTGTTGCTATATCACTTATTGCTTTAATTACCAATACGCCTTCTGGGCAAACTAAATATTAAACCGTAAAGCAAGTACAGCAATTATAGTGATTCTATCCCACATAGTAACAATATAAGGCAGACAACTAAAAGATTTTGTTTGTTTTGAGAACAAAGCCACATTGGATTATTTTCTGTGTCCACCACGAGAAATCGAACCCTGGAATTTAGTATTTTAAGTTCGTATACTTACTGCAGTCCCAGTGAGTTTGTGCTACACGTAAACTGTGACATGCTTTGGCATTCAATATATATTCCCAATAATGTGTTAATGTAACTTTAAGCTAAACAGTAAATACCACGATGAAGTACAAATATCTTATTATATGTAACTGTTATTAATACGGAAAAAAAGCTACAGAATATGTTTAATTGTTTATAACTATAAAATAGTAAATTAGTTTTAAGACAACTTCTTATAAATTAGATGTATCTTCTGTATGTCTTTAAACCCAAAGGTTATCTGCCCTATGCCCAGATTATATAGTCTAAAATTGTGTGACAGTCAACTTTAAACTTATCCTGTTTCTTTCTTTTTTTTCGGAAGTTCGTGCAAAGCTGTTTGTTTTGGATTGATAGACTAGAAGAAAAGCAGCTAATTAAGAGGACCCACCGCCAACTCTTGGGCTACTCTAATCGAATAGTGGGTTTTTACCGTCATTCTAATATTATTCCCACAGCTTCAAAATGCGAATATCAATTTTACGGTAACGGAACACAAACCATGAACCAATTCCGGCGCGCTAGCCCCTGGAGCACGTCTAACCCGCTTGCACTGTTACTCATAGAGTATAAACATTTCTATCTATAATAGCATATGATATTATTACTCACGTAGGCCAGGGTCAGGTTTAGAGTATTCGGGAAACTGAGCATGTAAAATTAGGTGGCCAAACGTCCCGGTTTTGAAATGTTGTCCTGGTATTCCGATACTTTCTTTTAGGACGACTAAACGACTCAGTTTTTGAAGAATTTACTTATGGCAACTTAAGGGTAACTCGAATAATAATTGCTCAGAATTTTATGACAAACTCCTGACCAATAAGCAGTTGCTCTAAAAAAAAATAGTGCGAGAGGTATCTAGAAGATCAATAATATAAGAAAGATATCCTTTTCACTGGATAATATTTATTACTTACATAAATGATTGTTATAATTTCCTGAAAAAGAATAATATCATGTATAAAATGAAATTTTGTCAAACATAATGTCAAACTAGTGAAAATGCATGATATCGTCATTTTTAGGATGATTTACATATAAATAATCAAGAAATTTAATTGTGTTAAGCGTCCTTTTTAGGGCGACTTAAATTAATTAACTAATGAATGAAACAAATACATTGACATTTTATTTATAGATGCAAACCATTATTTTCAAGTAGAAAACAGATTTTCACAAGCTCGAATAACGAAATGCTGGAAAACTGTATTAGTATCAATAATTCTGAAAAAAATCGTCAAAAAATAAAAACATTTTGTTGAAAAAACTTTAGGGAAACAGACCCAATGCGTGATTGTTCATGCCTCACAACTCCAAGCCAGATTTTATAGATTTTTTTTCTTTTTAATCTGACAAAATTTCATAATGTAAGTTTTATGAAATTAAAATATTTTTATTGAAACACGTTGGCTAGCAAATATTGTAGTTGTTGTATAGTTTACTGACAAGAAGCTCAATCAGAAGAGAAGCTTTTCTTAAAATCATATATGCATCAGTTGACTTCAATGAGGAAATACTGTAAAATAATTCTTAAACTCTTCTTCGGAAACTGTGTAATTGTAACGATGGGAACAGAGTCTAGAATAATAGAATGAAACTTAGGAGGAGTTCAAACTATGTAACTAATGTCATTTGGCACGCAGCAGAATGGTTAGCTTTACCCATTGCTACTAGTAGATAAAGAGTCAATATTGAGAAATGTTACAAGTATATTGATAATATATATAGATATATTATCTTTTCTTTTCTTCAAAAGGCAGCTGTAGATTTCTAAAAACTAAAACAAGAAGAATTTCATACAAAAGATCGATAAATAATCATTGAACTTCCTTCAACAAGATATCTTCAATACCTTGATCTCTTATTTCAATATTTCAAATGCATCAGAGGTAACTAAGGAGCGGGAAACGTGACTCTCCTACTGCTGGTGGAATACACAATTTATTATTGGAATAAATCAAGTTCATTGTTTGTTTCAAAACTGAATTGTAACTTATTTTATTTTACAAGAATGACCATTCTTTCTTGTCAATTGCCGTGATTTTGAAAGCCACTTAAAACATATAATTGGTTAGCAGGGGTTTGAAATGCCGTATGGAGTAAAATCTGCGAGTTTAACAGCGATTGTTTTAAGAAATCTTTTCTTGGTTTATAAAAATAACATCTGAAATTTACATCAGGCAAAAACATTATTGGACTATTTGCAATTGAAACACGTTCAAGCTTCTGCAACATAAATTTGTATAGTGATTATTAAAGTGTCTTTTCATGTTTCTAACTAAAATCCTGATTGTTCTAATTGTTTACTTCAGACGAAATAAGTTCACGATAAGCACAAAAAACAACAGCAAAACATATTATATCTAGTAATAAGGAAATGATAACAATCGATTATTTTCCTTTCTAGCTGTCAACGAACTTGTAGAACCGTTTCACTAACAACGAGAGACTATATATGAACATTCAGGTAAGAAATCATACACACCTGAATGCACACATAAAACTTTTAAGGTTACTGTTTGAACACTAAAGGCATTGAAAATTAATAACGTCGCGGTGGAACGGTATGTATCAGAACTACATTTTGACATTGTTTGACGTTTTCTAAATAATGTGATACCACCAAAAATTGATATATTTGGGAAAGTTATGTAACAGAATTTTCCTAAGCACAATATTTATACACTCGAATCATGAAGATGTGATCAGATCGAAGATTTAGAATTTTTAAGACCAGGATATCCCTTGTACTTAAGTAAAACAAAGGAATATCGAGCAACTTAGGGTACGAGAACCATATAGAAAGAGAGTTGAAACAACTCGTACCTAAGCAGCGGTAGGAAAAGTGCTACTTTCAGTAACAGGTGAGAACCCACAAACAAAAGCTGTCACAGACGACAGTACACAACATCGCCAAGAAGGAGCTATGTCTGAAAAAGTGACATATATCACTTATACACAGGTTACTTCAACCTTTCACGACATATCCGTTCAACTGTCTCATATCTCAAACAGCTTGGAGAATCAAACAGGTTTTCATGTTGTTCCGTAAGGAAAATTTCCGGTGATATCTCCGGATACAGTGCCTGTGGATTTCTATTACCTTGATACACTAGATGGGTTGTGAAAAACATGCACGGAGGAAGTGATGTGCTCTAAACATAACAGCCTTACGACCCGTAAGGAAAATTTCCGGTGATATCTCCGGATACAGTGCCTGTGGATTTCTATTACCTTGATACACTAGATGGGTTGTGAAAAACATGCACGGAGGAAGTGATGTGCTCTAAACATAACAGCCTTACGACGGAGCCCGTTGCAACGGAAACTATGCTGTAGGGCTATTGTCAATATGTACGGTCAGTTTGATATAACGTACATGACCTCTGTACAAGAAATTTTACTTCTTGTTTGGATTTTACTTATAATAAAAAACAACAATATTAAAATAATTGATATTATGTTTTGCTCTTTTCCATTTTGTGTAAGTAATATCAGTACGTAGAAGTTGTTTATATTGTTTCTTACTGAGATATGTGTGTTATTTTGTTGGTTGCTAGCTTCTGAAACGTTCCACTGGGTTGAGCAGAAAATATGTGTATGGCTTATTAAATACAATGATCGTAAGGAAAGGACACAGCAAAATGTGTAGAATAACCTTGTCTAGCTTATCTTGTACACACAATATACACACTTGTGAAGACGCCGTAACATTTAGTTCCGTCGATATACAAAAGAGGTAGCATATGTGATTTGAGTATTGTAAGAATGAACATAAAATTATAGTCATTAATGAGTATAATGTGTAATATTGAATTATATCATAAAATTTGTTACACAACATATCTGTAAAACAATCATAATATTCACAGAGTAAGTTTTTGCATGAGTTCGTTCGTGAGATTGTATGGTTGCACTATACTTGTTTTCTTAACTACAGAAGTTATACACTCTGTTAGTACTAGTTTCAAGAGTTCTCTTGGATATGGTGGCGTTAGATAATAGATAAGGACAGTAGAATTATTTAAATTATTATTTTAAAACAACATTTAAAAATACACACACGCACACCAACACAGGGTATTCCAAATGTCAGTTATAACAATGAAATATTAATATTGCTTTTCTTTCTTACCTGAATATTTTATATAATTGCACTAAGCATAGAAGAACGTGTGAGGGTGTTCTGTACTGTATCGATGGATATTATGAGCATATTCTGTATAGATATTTAGGCTATGGAAAACGACCTTAAGGACACCAGTATATACATGTTAGAAATATTTAGCAGATTATAAAGTTAGTATCTAGTAACAACAAGGGACACAATAAGAGAACATAAATATCTCCTGTGGTTAGCCGAAATTCTAAAAATTTGAATCCAATGTAAGTCTTAACGTGAAGACTCAACAAACATTAATAATTTAATTGAAATATATTATTCAAAAAAAAACAAGGAGAAACAGCTTTAACATTATCTGCAAATGCTAACTACAAACTTCGTTAATGATACTCGACTCTCACTGTTTTAACGCATCCATGGCCCACAAACGTGGTGTGCGATTTTGAGACCATGAGACGCGAACCCTCAGATTTGCAATCTGGCTCGCTAACTACTTTCACGTCACGCTCGGCGCTTCTGGCCATATGAAATAGTACTCCGATATCAGTCTTCTACATTTTATTTAAGTTTGTCACATGAAAATTTCAAGCTGTAGACTGAAGTGGTTTGCTGAGCATTCTTAATCGTTAATTAAAGGTATAGATGCTTGTTTTGTATGTGTTTAAGCACATAGCTACACAACGGGCTACCTGGACTTTGCCACCACGTGTATCAAAACCTGGATTTATCTTACTCACCATCATCTTCTGGGCAACTGTAATGGAATAACGGGATTTGATCCGACGTCACTATTACTACTCACTCATGCCCTAAAGTGCGGAGGGTGTTTATTTTTTGGTGATAGCAGGGCGCGAACCATGGAACCTTGGATCCATAATTCTCACACTAAATACTTAGCCACGATTGACCCGGAGAGGTGGTGGGGTGGCTTTTACAAAATGAACAATAACTGGTCTCGTACGTATTTGGTTGCATTACTATTACTTCGTTGGGTGCTTCTTCTAAAAAACTTATTAATTAAAAAACAGACAATATCCAAAATATTATATCCAGATATTTCGGAAGATAAAAATTAATTTCAAAATCAACGTTTCTCTTAATTAAACAACTGAATCAAGTAGTTATTTTAGAATCAGGCAAAAGCCTAGAGGCCATTAAAAAAAAGAGGCAACATAGTAATAATTAACATTAGATAAATAAATAAAATTGAAATAATAATAATAATAAACCATAGAAATTAATGGGCTAAATTTAAACTTACAGAATCCTAACGGAATTGTTCTAAGATTTAAGACTAATAAAACAACTTCGCCGATTCGAGAGCTGTTTAATTTTGCTTCGGTTAACGTTTTCATCATTTGATGCTTGAAATGAACATGCCTGTTTTTTGATTAACTTTGCACTAAGAAACTTAAGATGGATTTGATCCAATGATGCGTACGATACTCGGAAGAAAAGTTATGCTTAAAGTTCTAGGTTTTTTACGTCCATGCTGTTGTTGCCCATCAAACTCATGGGTATAACGCGTGGTCCCACTTACCATTTCCCAGCACTCACGGCATTTCGTTTCCTTCCTCTGTCAGAGAAACGGACTGAAACATAGTCAGTCTTTTATAGATTTCATCTTTACGCTGTTCGCTATGTGAAGCTAAGATAAATGACTTTTTTCGGATGAGTGTTCATAATACTTAACGTTAGGTGTACAGAGTCAGTAAAAATACTAAAAGAAACAATCGCATTACGACAGTGAAGAGAGCGTTTTGTGTTTCGTTTCCATCTCCCCGCAGAGAAACTATCAATCTACAGAACAGTTTCAATTCAACCTAGAAGCGGCAGCTGGCCAATGTATCGACGTCAAATCCGGTAAGAGAGTAATCAAAACTGCATACACATGCTTTACTGAACTTAGGCACCATAGCTAAAACTTTTCAATTCGCGATATCAGCCTTACTTTACGTATAAGTTAATTTCCAATAATTCTTTAGCTTATTTAAGAAAGGCCTTCAACGATAATATTATTTCATTAAAGACATTCATAGATTACTATGTTTCTGTTTTAACACACACACACACAATCCCAAACCTTTCTTTTGACAGTCTTACTTTACAAGGTATTCTGTGCAAATTAAGTGTACGTACTAAATGTAGATACTTAAATAAAAGTGTGTTAGTTTTTGTTTGACGTTCAGGTAGCAGAGAAAATGGTATGTCTTGTGAGTTCAGGTGAAACATCCAGTCAAAGATTTATTGTTCGTGAATAGGAATCCCTAGAATGTATCAACAACAAAACGTTTGACTTTTCCTTACAGGGAAGAGGTTTCAGTTATGTGATAACCTAATAAATAACCTTCTTCGCCTGGTTAACAATAGATACAAATACTCTATTCCGGATGATACAATAGATAAACAAATATTTGGACTGTGCATTTTAAATTACTCAAAGCTTTACCAGCACTAAATGCAATAAGGATGAATTTAGGCTGGTTCAAACATTTGAAGACTCTCATCTAAAGTAGTTAACTTGAAATAATTTAGGCCATCGGATAAATAGATTGTTTAATATATTACAAAATACATACATAGACTTAAAGTATTTTGAAAAACGCCATCGTTTTCTTTAAGCTTGGAAAGACGAACAGTGTTAATTCATCTATATACTGTGTTCGGAGTGCAGTTGTATTGTCCAAATATGAGATATCTTATTATCTTAAATATATATTTCTTATCTAAGAATCTTCCGTATTTTTATAAGTTCTAATTTCAGAACACTCTAAATCCGATTGGTCCCGCAGTGGCATAACAGTACGTCTGCGGACTTAAAACGCTAGAAACTGGGTTTCGATCACCGTGGTGGGCAGATTACAGATAGCCCATTGTGTAGCTCTGTACTTAACTTCAAACAAACAAACATCTAAATCCGATTGAGATCTTGTGCAAAATTCAACTTGAGATGTTACTTTTTGTAGCTTGACTTATCAAAAAACGTATCTACTGTTTCAATATATCCTTCTTGACCTTACATTTGGGGGGATACATTGCGACTGTCGCACGGAGAAAAGACGTTTTCCCATCCTGACGCCATGTTTTTCTGAATTTTCAGCTACAGAAAGAATGTGTGTTGTGAATGCAATTTTGATGCTTTTAGATCAGATTTCTTCTGATCTTAAAAGAATCAATACTTGTTGTTGAAGCAGCGTCTTCGTTCACTATCTTCTTAAGCCTGCTAATCGTGTGTGTTCGGTTTTCTTTGGTCGATTAGTTTCACTCAAAATTAGAGCAATTTCCAAGTAAATAACCCATTTTGTAGCTTCAGAATTCTGCGACAGTCCTTTCATTAGGCACCATTTTTTTGTATACTTCAGCTTTCTTCAGAACAGATAATGTTATGTTTTATTGATTCTTATTTGACCTCTAACAAATCACTACACTTGTCCTTTTAGTATATTAAATCCATTTATCATTTTCGTGGAAATAAGTCATTCCCTATGGTGTTATTGAACTTTACCAAGGAGGGTGTCGCTGAATAATCCTGTAGTCTTGCACTATAGTGTTCTCTAGCAAAATCGGTCATGTAAAGGTTCAGGAACACCTGGAGGATACGTCTTCACTATTTTTGCTTATGGGAGGACCAACTGACGTCAGTAAGTTATGAACAGGGAATCTGACCACCAATAATTTTTGATGGACCAAACTTTTATGCCCCTCCCCCACTGTTTCAAAATTGAAATTTTGTTCAAAACAGAGATGCATGATGGTATGACGCAATTATAATGAAAGCCGTTTATATTTAGGTAAATCAGGTAATAATATATTAGGCTAATGCTTAGGCTACCAAGAATGTATTGTTGCATATATGTCACATTTTCGGCTCAAATAACATAAACGCATGCATACTGCTAAAAGTTTAAAAAGCGTGTCAACTTGTCACACCCGGACATTGTTTCCCCGCACCCCCCGTTTCAGTGTTAAACAACTTCCCATTCCACTGGTTGTGTGTGATAAGTACATAGTTCATCTTGGAAGCTTTAAACCTATTGTAAGAGTGTATAGTTATATTTATCATAAGACATTAGTATTAGGCCTATTACATTATCAAGCGCTATATTCTTAATCTAGTCCCTTAGGGACTTTCAAGAATAAGAAGAGTGTATAATAATACTATTCCAACCACCATGTAATTGTCATAAGTATTGCCGATGACACATTTTGCTTAATCCAGAGCTCATTAAGCCAGCTGGAATACAACAAACACAGCAGTAGTTGGAACACTATTTATATATGGAATACTATTATTATATATTCTTCTAACTCTTAAAATCCCTAAGGAACTACATAAAGAATGCACTGTTTAAAAACGTAATAGGCCTAATACTAACGTTTTATGACAAGTATAATTGTAATCATTCTTTGCCGGCTTGGAAAAGGCTCACACACAACAATAAAAGTATATAGTTATAGTACTTTCAGTCTTACTGAGAACGCTCTCCATTCCGAGAGTAGTGTTGTCTGACGTCCTTGTGCGCTTGTCCTGCACTGAATTGTGCACGTATTATGACATCTATAAAGTCTGATTTTATACTTTGTCTTCCATTGTATGTAGTTCTCCTTTCCTTCAGTTCAATTAAGTCAGGAATTCAGAAGTACTCAATAATATATTTTCTTTCTCTCTCTCTCTCGTTATTACGGGACAACTCTTTAACTGTAAGGAATCAATGCGACTGAGAATACCACGTATTTTCGAGTGAAAGTTAAAATTATGATTACTATGATTTCTGTTGACTTTGATTGTTGTGTAAAATTAAAAAAAAAAAAAGTCAAACTTTATTGCAGTTCAAATATAAAGCATTAAACTGGAATAAATTTATTTTGTTATTCCCACGGATTGTGTTTATACGTCAGTAATTAAGTCGACCATATCATGATAGAGGGGTAGATGCTCTTTTATATATATCCACCCTTAACTATAGGATTTAGATTTCAAAGAAAGTATTAAAAAATTTGAACTGGCTTACAATGTCAGGAGAAAGTGTAGTTCGGAAGTCTGTTGGGTTAGGATCGGACTTAGTTTGGCAGTTATCAGGCTCTCGGATCCAGAATTATTGTTAATCTTCACTTCGACTGACAATCACATAGCTCTCAACTGGACAGTTGTATTATAATTTGTTAATATGTGCCGTACAGTCACGGGTGCAACTACCGATCTTATTAGTTCAAGTCCACGGGTCTCAGAACTCTAGGCTCTTGGTTAAGCGGTCAAGGCCCTTCTCATGTCATTTTGCTCCACGGGCTTCATGAGGTGTAGTTGCGCCACTGCTACAATACTCAATACATTGTCAGGTTCGCTAGGAGTATTTTTTCATAGGAACATACAAAGCACTTAATGTTGGAGCTTACGAATTCTAATAACAAACAACATATTATTCTTAGGATTAACAGCTTTAACACTAAGAAAAATTCTCACACTAGACTTATAAACGAAACGGATTTATGTCTGTGGGCTGCCCATGCAGGACTGAAACTAGCTCCATGTACGATTTGCAATCTGAGGGTCGCGGATTCGAATCCCCGTCTCACCAAATATGCTCGCCCTCTCAGTCGTGGGGGCGTTATAATATGGCAGTCAATCCCAATATTCGTTTAGTAAAATAGAAGCCCAAAAGTTGGCGGTGATGACTAGTTGACTTCCCTCTAGGCTTTCACTGTTAAATTAGGGACGGCTAGCGCAGATAGCTCTCGTGTAGCTTTGTGCGAAATTCAAACCAAAAGCTCCCTGTATTGCAATTATTATCCTACGTGTGAAAACATTGTTACTAATGGTTTTTTAGACACGTCAAACTTTAAAACTTTAAGGGTAGACAGATTAACATTTGTCTGATATTACCACTTCTCCTTAAGCTATGAGCAGATTCTGTCAGTTTGATATTAGATATCATAAGTTGCTTACATATATTTTTATCTCACACGTATAGACAATTAATTTCATTCCAACTTTAATGAGCCATGAGAAATGTACTAAGTATTAAGATTAATTAACTATTTTCATACATGACCCTGGAAGTGGGTCTCATTTCATAAAATAAAAGCATATACAGGTGAATATAAAACACAGATAAAAGTAGTATATCTACATATCCATTTATATGTACGTTATTCAGCTCACAAGAGTCCAATAGCGCAAATAACCCACTTGAGTTCAACTTTTCAGCCCCGCCCCTGTATACGGTTATCGGAGCGTAGAGCTGGTATCAACATCGACCCGTGTAATTCGGATCTCTCCTATACAGTCACTCATCGACCACGTAAAGAAAACGTTTGAATCGCGTGCAGGTAGCTCGTGACTGTCTTCTCGTCTGTCCCACGCATGCATGAACTAGTAGTATATTCGATGTAGTTTTATAGTCGTCGACAACTTCTTCCCTGCTGCAGTGTTATCACCATAACATCAAGCATAATCAACTCAGAGTAATTAAAAAAATTGGCCCATTAATTTTTAAGCTAAGTATTAATTTTTTTTAAATGTTTTGTAGGGAAAAGGATTGGAACACAGAAAATGGGGAGTTTTCACCAACTTAATTAAAAGTGGCTTTTATAGGTCTGTAAATGAAAAATAATATAATATTTGGCTCGCTAAAGAAATTTAACAAGTACACATTGGTTTTATCCTAAGGTCAAAAAAGGACGAAAGTTATGATATGCACACGAATAGTTTGCTTTCTTAACCTATAATCATCTCTTAATTAAGTAAATATACCACTTAGTTTTATTTTTTTGTCTTTGAACTTTAGTAATGACTTTCAGAAGAATTGCACATTCCCAAAGAAACGGATAAGTCAATTATTAGTAGTTAACTTTTAGAGATATCTAAATTAATACTGTTCGATTAACATATCACTGTAAACATTTCAAGAAAATTTCATTTATTTAAAACAACTCCCCTCTTAATTACAGACGACCCTGTGATCCCATTATACGGCTTTAATCACTTTTTTTAATCAAAATATAAGAAAATAACATTTTCAGTTATTACGTACAACTTGTCTCAATAAATTCAAATGTTCACCTGTCTATATTACAAATACTGTTGTGCGTATGGAGGTTAAACCAGAGACTTTTAATCCTTTCACTGCAAGGTGATGCTCTAAAAATTGTACTTTTATTTGTTACAGAATTGATGCCCTCTGCTGAAATCACCGGTGAGGAAATTAGTAACTACTTTTATGCCAAAGCTTATTTGACAGGATGAAATGAAGTCGGTAACATAAGATAACTGACAAGGGAATAACACTTCGACTTACACAGCAACCACCATAGTAATGTTACAGCAGTCCATGTATAGGTCTATATTACCATGGTGGTGTTGTATAACCTATACGTGGGCTGCTGTAACAGATCTGTATTTCACACATACGTGCAATATTTAAAATCGATAACGTGTTAATGTGTTTATGTCGAAAATAAAATCTCCAACTAAGTATGAATTTAATACTTGTATAGCACATTTTCCCACAACGTGACTTTTGCCTCATGATGGTATTTAAAGAACATGGTTAATACTTAACGCTTCTGCATGATTGGACACTGAAAGATAACGAGTTATTCCAACAAAGTGTGAATATCAGAAGATCATTCAACTAGTGAATGTAAGGTAGCAGTATTGTCATGACTACACAATAAATAATCTTTCTACAACAATGCGCCTTTACGTCTGTTATAGACAGAAGAGTTATTTCGGTGTTGTTATAGCAGCCGATTTATCACATTCTTACTCAAAATCAGCTGGCATTTAAAAACCTGATCCTCTACTGATACAATAGATTTTTTGAAAGTGTACAACTTTAGCTAGTTGTCAGTTTCATGTTGTCACAGGAACATCAATAAATAAATTAATTTTAATTACGTATTTAAATTAGTATAGAAATTAAAACTATAGTCACTAAATAGTTTCTTAGACTATATCCAGTATATGGTAAGAAACTAACAAAATTACACAGATATCTACAACTCTCTATATGATTCCTTTGTTTTTTATGTGTGTTCGTTTTGCTCTTAAGCGCAACGCTACACAACAAGGTATCTGTACTGTGGCTTTTAGCATAAATGATTCCCGAGTATACCACCGAGTCACCGGTAAAAATTTGATGTTTAATATTTTAATTAATAATTAAACCTAATTTCATTTCCATACAACGTACAATTCATTTGCGTCCATCACTCATATCTTTGCACATTTAACAATTACTAAACCATTTCTCAACAACTAAATCCTCTCCATCTTAAATAAAATGCTTTGGAACGCATAGTTGTTTCTATGAATCACGTCTTAAATGTCTTCTTAAAATATATTATTTTTATATCCCAATATTTCAACTGCACAAACTATCGATTGATTGTAAGTTTGTAGTACTTTCAGATGACTAAAATGTTATTTTAGAAGATATCTAACATATTGAAGGAAAATATTTCTTCATGCTTTTGTTGTTCGCTTTCAAAAGATTTCAAAAATCATCTTAACTTGCATTTATCCGAAGTCGATTTAGTCAAAAGACGCAATACATTCCATGAACTACGTCGGATTGTTGTTACATTCTGTTACCATTGCTCAAGTTTAACAGGACTTTAAAAACGGATTGTATTAAAATACGAGTTTTAGTTTTCAGTTGGAACTGGATTCAGCTCAAAACTAAGCAAAATTTTATACGTTTGAAAATACATTGCCGTTAGTCGTCTATCAAAGGCAAAACCATATTATAGAACTGGCTGGAAATGTTTTTTCGAATTTTAAATTAAACATTTGGTTAATATTTTTTTCTATTAAAAAATAAAATATTTTCCACCTTTGTTCTTATTGTTTGCAGTTTGAACTGATTCATTTTTTCTAGTGGAATCAATACATAATTCGCTCTTTCACATATAAAATCAAAAAATAGCACCCGACACAATGAATTATATTCAACCACGAAGACTATTTACTGTGGTCACAAAATAGGTACTTTCAAAAACAACAATTAATAAATCAGTACTGTTAGATTAACTACGTTATTTTGTTATAAAGCATACCAGAAATATTTAGAACGGATTGTTGATAGTTAGTGACAGATTGGTCTCACGTACTTTAGATAAATGTTAATCTCCAATAATGCAATGAAATGTTAAACAATCAAAATTAACACAAGGAATTTGCACGCCATACACAACTTCGCGACTTTATTGATTTTTGAAGATGAGCAATTGAACAAAAGAAATGATATACGACAAAGATATTTCATTTTTTACAAGAAACCAAAAACTAATAATATATATTTCAAACTAAACAAATCTACGAACTTATCCTATAAATATTTTAATGAGAATTTTTATTTCAAAAAGCAGTATTCTCATTATTATCTTTAATAACTTGCAAAAAACAACAACTAGCAACTGATCCTAGGTTATTTATATGTATATACAAGTTTGTAACCATTGCAATAGGGATCACTGGAGCCAACAAATATAACAACCAGTTCCATAGCATAAATAATTGTATAGATGTCATCATCTGTTTGGTTAGTTTCAATAGCCATCAAAAGATGAGTGCATATCTCGAGGGAGTTACTAACTTAAGAATCACACATTAATTTACCATGCAAGCCTATTATCAGTTTCCATAGAAACGTCAAACTTCCAATTTAAATGTAAATATTTGTAATTCAAGAGTTTGAGAAATAAACATAAATGTTCGTCTCCGAATTTCTAAATTCTGTGATTGTCTAGGGTCAAATTAATGAGTTTTTTTTCATATAATTATTTAGGCAGAATTTATGGACTACTTTGAATGTATATTCTGATTATAACAATACATAATAAGATTGATAATGGCTTACGTCTCTAAATTAAAATGTGGACGTATTTCTAAATTGTCAATATAGATTTAAAGTCCCTTAGTTATTAAAATCACCTTTTTTTTCTATGGTCAGCTTTACATATCTTTTCAATTTGATATAATTATGTTAACTGGACAAGTATCACGAATGAGTAAATTTTAGATGCCCTCATCGTCAGACTTGAGCCCTCTTGCTCATACCATCCGCCAAGATGTTAAATTGATCATCTTGAATACTTAAATATTAACTGATTCTGATGTGTTTGTTTTATTTTACAATTTTATCGTTCTCACTACGTAACCAATCAACCGATATACCTAAGTAATCTCGTTTTGACTGTACTTTACGACATTTATGGACATATTCAATTTAGCCCAGTAAAATACTGCAATAAATCTCCAGTAACGTTTAATATAGTTTAAAAATGTTAGCCCTTATATTCATTTAACATAAAATGTTTTTATCTCTTTCCAAAATCATATTCTCTTCTCGAATTATTGTTATCCTATGAGTACGCATCACATCTGAATTCCCAAAAGAAACAGTGCGTTAGTGTTTTAAATCACAGTAATGAACGATAGCTTTCACGGCTTTGTTTCTTTATTCATTACAAAAATTCATGCAAAACTACACAAGGGCTATCTACGCTATCTGTCTTTAATTTTTAATTGATAGACTAGAGGAAAGGCAGTTAGTCAAAAGCATCCACTGCGAACTCTTGGGCTACTCTAGTCGAATAATAGGATTTGACAGTCCCTCTTATAACACAACAGTAACCTCAAAGCTCAGAGCGGCGATGAGACGAAAATTTGGACCCTCAGATTCACAGGTCGGCATAATAACCACTAGGTCACTACCGGCTCCTAACAGCCTTGTTATTTTAACACTATTATCTGGAATTAATATTTTTCCCTTTCTTTCAATTCGCTCGTGAGAGGCATTTCTTTGTTTTTCTTTTAGTTTCCTTTCCTTTGTTCAATATTTTTGTTTTTCTGTTCTTTAACTGGGTCGTTAATTAAGGTTTGTGTTTTCGAAATTCTTTCTTTTCTCTGTTTTTGTCGTTTCTCAGATCGTTGTAACAAAAAAAAACATTATATTCTGTTGCAGCTAATTAATGACTTTATTTCGCTTCCCCTCTTCCTCAAAGATAAAAAAATGGTGAAAATAACGTTTCTCGAGCAAGTAATAAGACAGTTTATACATATGATACAACATTAGTTGTTTAATATTAATTACTGTTCTATTGAAAATTAATCGGTTGTAAATATTACTTTTGTTGTCGTATGCGCAATCCAAGTGTACTGTTATTATTTTAGATCATTAGTATTTCATTAACATTATTCTTCCCTGTATCGTTCATTATAAAGCCATCTAATAATTTACATAGTTATGGAAGTTTCCTAGGTACACAACAGCAATTTACTACCAAAATTATGAGCTTAACATGTATAGGCTGAATACAAAGAGGGAAATAAGTTGACAACAAGCTAGAACCAAGTGAATTTATTGGCTACGTATTTTCATTAACTTGTTTCCTGTTTAGAAAAGTTAGCGTAATTATTAATCTTATTACATTTATATTTTACGATACAGCAGCTTATTAACGTGATATTTTTGTTTTTCATAACTTGATATTTATCTTAAGAAACGAACATGGTGAGCTTTCGTAAGATATCTAATAAGTAGCAGAGAAAAAAACACTAACCGGAAGAACTTTCAATATTTTCAGAGAAATGACTTATTGGTAAGTTTGCGGTCTCATACCGCAGAAAACCGGGTTTCGATACTCGTGGTGAGCACAGCATAGATACCCTATTGTGTAGCTTTGTATTTAATAACAAATATTTTCAAATTTTCTACATTACAAATATCTCTCGTAAAGTTTCCCTAAAACACACATAAAAAAAAAGAAATCTGAAATGAAATTATCCTGATAATTTTATACGTGTTCTTGGTGCCAAAAGAATATAACTAGTTTATATTAGAACAACTACTTTAACAAGTATTCTCTGAACTTCACTGTGTACTTTAAAGTATGACAGTAAATTTAAGCTCTAAATATGGAAATTTTTAAACTGTTATTAGACCGAAATTTACGTTTTATTACGAAGAGAATTGGTAACTTGATTAATGTATCAAGATAATTATTTTATCAAGGCAGTTATTGAAGCAAATTGTTGGAATCTCATGCTTCAAACATAAGTTTGCTTCCTCATGTAACCTGACAGATGTCATCAAAACACGCATGCAATTTAACGAATCAAGGGGATACTGTTTGTGTTACATTAATAGAAGCCCCCCAGTGGCACAGCGGTACCTCTGAGGACTTACAACGCTAGAATCGACACCCGTGGTGGGCAAAGCACAGATAGCACAGATACAAACATTAATAGAACTACTACTTTGTGTAAGGGTAAAAGGGAAACGTAATACAACACGAAAAGCATTTTCATAATTCAAAAGAAGTATCCTGGCCCTGAGTATTTCGTTGTAATATGTTTCATCGGTGTTATTTTAATGTAAGTGTCTTTAGGCTAAATGATAAGCCTCTTTAACTTTTATTATGTTGAGGCTGAAATGATGTATGTTATTTATGATGTTTTGCAACTCCGGTTTTGTTTTTTAGAACTTGGTCTCAAAAGAACGATCCGCTAATATTATCTACCAGAAGATTATCATTAGTAGATGCCTTATGACAACGCTCATATTATCTACCAGAAGATTATCGTTATTAGATGCCTTATGACAACGCTCATATTATCTACCAGAAGATTATCATTATTAGATGCCTTATGACAACGCTCATATTATCTACCTGAAGATTATCGTTATTAGATGCCTTATGACAACGCTCATATTATCTACCAGAAGATTATCATTATTAGATGCCTTATGACAACGCTCATATTATCTACCAGAAGATTCTCATTATTAGATGCTTTGTGACAACGCTCATATTATTATGCCAGATCTTTGTTTGAATGTAGTTTAATACTACATAAAACATGCCGCAGTTATACCAGATATTTGTTGAAATTTAGTTCAGTACTACTTAAAACATACCGCAGTTATACCAGATATTTGTTGAAATTTAGTTCAGTACTACTTAAAACATACTGCAGTTATACCAGATCTTTGTTTAAATGTAGTTCAATACTACATGAAACAAACAACAATTATACCATATATTTGTTTAAATGTAGTTCAGTACTACATGAAACGAACAGCAATCATACCAGATGATTGTTTAAATGTAGTTCAATACTACCAAAAAACGTAGTTATACCAGTTCTTTGTTAAAATTTAGTTCAATACTACATGAAACAAACAGCAATTATACCAGATTTTCGTTTAACTGTAGTTCAATATTACAAGAAACAAACAGAAATTATATCAGATCTTTGTTTAAATATAGTTCAACACCACACGAAACATACCACAGTTATACCAGATCTTTGTTAAAACTTAGTTCAGTACTACATAAAACATACCACAGCTATACCAGGTCTTTGTTTAAATGTAGTTCAATACTACATAAAACATACCGCAGTTATACCAGATCTTTGTTTAAATTTAGTTCATTACTACATCAAACATACCGCAGTTATACCAGATCTTTGTTTAAATGTAGTTCAATACTACACGAAACATACCGCAGTTATACGAGATCTTTGTTTAACTTTAGTTCAGTACTACATGAAACAAACAGCAATTATACCAGACCTTTGTTTAAATTTAGTTCAATACTACATAGAACATACCACAGTCATACCAGATCTTTGTTTGAATTTAGTTCAATATCACATGAAACATACCGTAGTTCTACCAGATCTTTGTTTAAATTTAATTCAGTACTACATGAAACAAACAAAAATTATACCAGATCTTTGTTTAAATTTAGTTCAGTACTACTAAAAACAACATAAATTATACCAGATCTTTGTTTAAATGTAGTTCAATACTACATAAAACAAACAGCAATTATACCAGATCTTTGTTTAAATGTAATTCAATACCACATAAAACATACCGCAGTTATACCAGATCTTTGTTTAAATTTAGTGCAGTACTACTTAAAACATACCGAAGTTATACCAGATCTTTGTTCAAATGTAGTGCAACACCACATGAAACATACCGCAATTGTACCAATATTTGCTTAAATTTAGTTCAGTACTACATAAAACTTACCGCAGTTATACCAGATCTTTGTTTAAATGTAGTTCAATATCACATGAAACATACCGCAGTTATACCAGATCTTTGTTTAAATGTAGTTCAATACTAGATGAAACATACCGCAGTTATACTAGATCTTTGTTTAAATTTAGTTCAGTACTACATAAAACATACCGCAGTTATACCAGATCTTTGTTTAAATTTAGTTCAACCCCACATGAAACATACCGCAGTTATCCCAGATCTTTCTTTAAATTTAGTTCAGTACTACATCAAACATACCGCGGTTATGCCAGATCTTTGTTTGAACTTAGTTCAAGACCACGCGAAACATACCGCAGTTATACCAGATCTTTGTTTAACTTTAGTTCAGTACTACATAAAACTTACCGCAGTTATTCCAGATCTTTGTTTAAATGTAGTTCAATATCACATGAAACATACCGCAGTTATACCAGATCTTTGTTTAAATTTAGTTCAATATTACATAAAACATACCGCAGTTTTATCAGATCTTTGTTTAAATTTAGTTCAATACTACATGAAACATACCGCAGTTATACCAGATCTTTGTTTAAATTTAGTTCAATACTACATAAAACATATCGCAGTTATACCAGATCTTTGTTGAAATTTAGTTCAGTACTACATAAAACTTACCGCAGTTATACCAGATCTTTGTTTAAATGTAGTTCAATATCACATGAAACATACCGCAGTTATACCAGATCTTTGTTTAAATGTAGTTCAATACTACATGAAACATACCGCAGTTATACCAGATCTTTGTTTAAATTTAGTTCAGTACTACATAAAACTTACCGCAGTTATACCAGATATTTGTTTAAATGTAGTTCAACACCACACAAAACATACCACAGTTATACCAGATCTTTGATTAACTGTAGTTCAACACCACATGAAACATACCGCAGTTTTATCAGATCTTTGTTTAAATTTAGTTCAATATTACATAAAACATACCGCAGTTTTATCAGATCTTTGTTTAAATTTAGTTCAATACTACATGAAACATACCGCAGTTATACCAGATCTTTGTTTAAATTTAGTTCAATACTACATGAAACATATCGCAGTTATACCAGATCTTTGTTGAAATTTAGTTCAGTACTGCATAAAACATACCGCAGTTATACCAGATCTTTGTTTAAATTTAGTTCAACCCCACATGAAACATACCGCAATTATCCCAGATCTTTCTTTAAATTTAGTTCAGTACTACATCAAACATACCGCGGTTATGCCAGATCTTTGTTTAAACTTAGTTCAAGACCACGCGAAACATACCGCAGTTATACCAGATCTTTGTTTAACTTTAGTTCAGTACTACATAAATCATACCGCAGTTATACTAGATCTTTGTTTAAATGTAAGTCAGTACCACATGAAACAAACAGCAATTATACCAGATCTTTGTTTAAATGTAGTTCAACACCACATGAAACATACCGCAGTTTTATCAGATCTTTGTTTAAATTTAGTTCAATATTACATAAAACATACCGCAGTTTTATCAGATCTTTTTTTAAATTTAGTTTACCTTAAGATAAGCAAATGAGGTTTTTATTCATTGCAATCTTTTGCCTCTTTTGTGGTTAATAATACACAAACAATTTTGGTTATAGTATTTCATTTATTGTATGTATATTATATGCAGAATTGAAACTTCTTTTTAAGGACAAAGCATAGTAGTTGGTTCATAAAAATAGCGGTCTGATATACAAAAAAGATGGATTGTCAAAGTTTTTAAATTATAATTTATATTTAAAAGATTTGCTATAAGCTTTAAGTTAACTTTCTAAGAATTCTTGAATTTGATTGATTCATAAACATAAGAAAAAAGCCGTCATGTCCGTACGGAATTTTTAACGTCCCTAATTTTGAATTGGCAGACTAGAGGTAAGTCAGTCAACAGCATCCACACCCATTTGATGGACTATTATAATCGAATAGTGGGTTTTGACCGTCACTCTTATAAAACACTAACAGTCCCAAAGTGCGGAGCACGTTTTTACATAATTTTGTTGGAAATGTAATGTTCTTAGCGTGGACGATTTGAAAAGTGATGCCTAGCTGCACACGTGCTCCACTCTGATAACGTGTCTCTATTCATTGTAATTTAGTGTGGTTTATAGGAAATAAATATTGCACTTGTCTTAATTGACCTTGTTAGTCTTAAATCAGTTTTTGCTTTTAAGGTATGCCCTGAAAAAAAACAAGATAATTTCTTTAAAATGTGGCTCCTTCTTCTCGGCCAGCTGTAAATAGCAAGTATAATATAACTTGGCTTGCAATATAATATGGTAAACAAACAATAGCCATCGGCATAATACCCTGGCGGTTGGTTTTGTTTACCAGTTTAGTATAACTTGGCTAGCAATATAATATGGTAAACAAACAATAGTCATCGGCATAATACTCTGGCGGATGGTTTTGTTTACCAGTTTAGTATAACTTGACTAGCAATATAATATGGTAAACAAACAATAGTCATCGGCATAATACTCTGGCGGATGGTTTTGTTTACCAGTTTAGTATAACTTGGCTTGCAATATAATATAGTAACAAAACATAGTCACTTCAATAACATAACCAACCATTCCACTTTCTGCACTCGGAAAAATTGTCTGCAAAAAAGGAAAAGGTATGTTTTAGTTGTTTGTTGTTAAGCTACACAATAAGTTATCTGTGTTCTGCTAGATACGGTATCGAACCTTTATTTTTAGTGATATAAGCTCTTTGACATATCGCTGAGCAACTGGGAAGCAAAAAAAAGATACATAATAGCCAAATATAATACGAAATAGTTTATTTTATATTCATTAAGCAATATTAGCAACTTGATTTAAATTATTTCACTAACAAAAACACAAAGAAAATCGATCAAACAATACTTTACAAAAGAACACAGTTATAATGAAATTTGCGATTACTCTGAACTTAATTATATAAGTTCCATAACTACCTCAGATATTCTATTAAATTTTACCATCAAAATTGGATTTATTTAAAGTAAAATGCATAACATATTATTCTTTCACTAAAAATGTTGTTTTTGATTTATGTTACTCGTGTTTACCCAAGCAAAAACCTTTCAGTTATAAAAGTAGAAACAAAAGTGTGTTTTTTTTTCATTAACTTGTTTATCTGCATACTGATAAACTTTTGTTTACAATAATAATAAAAATATGATGTTTAGAGCGTTTCAAACAAGGCTTTTGTGTTGCATGATCAGCCGACCTAATGTGTAGCACACAAATTGTGCCTCGAGATGGTACTACGTTCTTCCTACTGGGAGTACGTTGTGAGCCAGTAAAGTAATGCTCTAAAATACTTTTACGGAACAGTTTCATGGGATTACCATCATGTTTTAAATCTAAAGTATTTGTTAAAATATTTAAATATCTGCCCTTCAAAACTTACGTAAACTGATATAGTATTGAAGGAGCTTATGGAAAATTTTGAAAGTCGGCGTAATAATATTTTAAAATATAATTCTCAACATAACATTTTTTAATAAATGCAAGAAAATGTTCATTAGCTTTGACTAACTTTGTATCCTTCTCTTGTTTAGATTTAATAATTTATAAATGTTGCTTTTTTAGATTCAGATTTGTTTGTTTGTTGTTCAGCACAAAGCTGTGCCTTGGACTCTCTGCTTTGCGCTCATCACAGGGATCGAACCCGATATATTGTATTTTAAGCCCTCAAGTTTACAATTGATCCACCTTGGGATTCATATTTAAATTATTTGCTTTAACAAATAGTTTGCTGTTTGTTTTTAAATTGTAATCAAAATCTCAATCATATTTCCTTTACTTCTTCTAAATACCTGTATTATATTTTACTAACTAAACTATGGTTAAAGTTCCTAAACAAGCATCTTCAATTACACAG
Organism: Limulus polyphemus; assembly: GCF_000517525.1. Lineage (NCBI taxonomy): Eukaryota > Metazoa > Arthropoda > Merostomata > Xiphosura > Limulidae > Limulus > Limulus polyphemus. Next base: position 172,103 of record NW_013667284.1, on the reverse strand, counting down.
TCTTGCGAATTTAAACTTTATAAAAGTTGTTTTGGTTTTAATAACGGATCCTCCATTATTCAGCTATGCAGATTTCGAAAATAATATTCTTTTTTTTCTACCATGTAAGGATTTTTTATAAATCGGGAATACTTTGATCAAATTATTATTCCGTTTATCACAATGAACATTATTATTTTTGTTAACAAAAATGTAAACAAATTGAAGAAAAGGGAAGAACATTGATGTCAAACGAATATGCATCCTCATTCATCCTGATTTCTGTGTGTGTGCGAGAAATCTGTACGTGATGGGGAAAAATGGATATCATTTTCGGATTCAGCGTACAAGAATTACTATGCAACATGTACAAATTTCAAGACAATAAAACTATTGTAGGTCTGTGTTATCATACTGTCTGTTAAACAATTATTAAATTTTTGCCTGTAGATATGACTTGAGCTTTCAGTTAAACAAAACAAGTTTTATTTTCTAGAATTTTAGGTTGTTTTAATTGATGAATTTGTAATTAACCAATTTTAAAACACGTTATTAGGGTTAGAAGAAATATAATCAAATACATTGTACTATCTAGAGTATCCGTCCGTTGGATCGGTGAAATAAAAACTCGTTTGTAACAAAGGATTGTAAATTGTGCTTCTATTTTTTTCCTTAACATAATAAACATTAAAAGTGCAATAAAAATACATAAAGGTATCAGTAGTGAAAAGGAAGACATATTGTTTTCAATAATTCTATCAATATGAAATTAGATGGAGGGTCCAACCCCATGACCTTCCTCGTATCATCCTGTATCACTGTGTCACTAATATAGATTTAACCGAGTTAGTGATTTTGCGATGTAATTTTAGTCTCCTTAATTCACAAAAAAATTATTTTAGCTTAAATGCCCTCATTTCTTCTACCACACATTTGAAATTTGTAGTCAAAATATTAGTTTCACAGAATATTAAATTTGTAGTCGTTTATACGTCAACTTTAGTTAAAGTTATTTGTAGAAAAATTTAAATCAATAATTTTTCCTAAACTTAATCAAGCTTAAAATTAGCTTCTAAAATAATATATGGTAATATTTTTACTTCAAGAATTTAAAAATGAGTTAAAATGTCTTTCAAAATTATAAATGCTGATGTTTCAACGTGTGTATCTAAAATGGGACTAAGGAAAAAGTTTCTCAAGTTCTTCTAAAGCAGGCCTCAACAAATATTTTCAGATCTAGGAGCCAGCCCCAAAACTCAGGAGCCAGGTGTGTTTAACTTCACTGCTGTTTGTACCAGGAAATGGGGGCTCCACTAGTGCTTCGATTATCCGCGGATTTTTATTTTCCCAAACGTTTCTCAAAATAATTGTGCCATTAGAATTCTAGACAATAATTAACGTGTTTTAGAGAAATTGTCGTTCAGAAATTAATTTTGGTTGCAAAAGTTCAGATGTTGCATGATATCCGGGGTTTTTGCGTGTGTTCAAATAGTAAGTTGACCGGGTCAAGCCTAGTCTTGTCTCTTTTATTTTTGGCTGTTATGACAGGGATACAAACTATCTGTAGCTTGGTTAACTTTATTTGATTAATGATTAAAACATAGTACACGAAAACACACGTTAAGCTTTCTTAAACTCAACTTCAGTTGTCGTCTGCTGATCTATACTGCACTGGAGCATCCTTTTACCACAGATGCATGTTCAAGTTGTGTTGCGGTGTCTCCCAGTTACGCACTGTCCTCTCCCCTACAGATAATTGGTATCTTCAGTCTGTTATAACAAAGGCTTTTATCGTAATAATTCCCAAGCATAGATTTGACTTATTTTTCCCAGGCGTTGATAGGGTGCAAATGCACTTCTGTGTCTATAGCAGAAAAGTGCCGAAATTTAGGAGCTATTTACGCCTATGTTAGCAATTATATTCGACTAAAACGGGAACGAGCAATTAAAATAGGAAGTATTATATAAGAAAAGGTTGAATCGGACTTGTGTAACTCTCGAAATTTGGAGAAGTCGAGTGTGACCGACTGACTGGCATATATGGCTTTTATGATTATGATTGTGACGACTTATATAGTTTTTCATAATGATACGATTAAACGACAGTAAAAAAATTATAATTTAAAACAAGGAACTTAAATATATTTTAAAATTTCATTTATATTAGACAATGGGCTAACTAGTGAGATACACTAGTGCCTCGATTTATCCGCTGTTTCTGTTATCCGCGTATTTTTGCTTTTCTCGGACCAGCACGGATAATCGAGGCACCAGTGTATATTCATTTACTTTCACAGCAACGATCGCACGCTAATGATCACATGATATCAACAACCACTTGATAGTATTGCCTGAACTAACTGCCTTTGGTCCCGTCCAAGTCTAAACACGCGCACTGATTGGTTGAATTGAGAGAGAAAACAACAAGGAAATGACGCGAAATTAGTAATACGTTGTGCAACGGCAGCGCTTCATTCCTGAAAAACATGAAGAGCTGAATTTTCCATTAGAATCCTAGAAACAAAGTTTAATTTAGGACTCAAAGAACGCGAAAACAGTTCCAGACCTCCAAGGGTCTAAAACTATTTTAGATTCGAATTATATTTTGCACAGCCCTACGTACAAATAAAATGGGAGAAAATACTAGGCGTCACGATGAAATTTTTAGTCGCCATGGTGACCTGGCGCCTGGGATTTGTCAAGGCCTGTTTTAAAGTACAAAACACAGTTATGCTACTAACGGGTAAAATTTAGATAATTAAAGCGCAGGGTTTTTATTCATTTCATGATTCATTTATAATTTATAAAAAACAATTATCATTGTTCACACACTTACAAGACTTATGTACGTATTCATGGGAGCATGTAGTTAAAATTATAATGTTTAACTAGAGGTTTATTTTTACGTGCAATGTGTTATATGGAAAGAAAGAAGTTCACGCTGTTCAAACTACACTTCACTGTTGTTTTAATAAATTGATTCATTTCTTTTTAGGTAATCTTGCATGCCACTGTTTAATACTTAAAAGACAGATTATAACAAATTAGACAGTGCTGCTTATCAATATCACTACCTTAGGTTTCTGTTCTTGTCTATTTTCGTTGTCTTTTTTTCTAATACAGAACATTATTTCCTATGTTGTGTGGAAAACTTTGATCTTACTTCACAACTAACTCTCTTCCAAGATGATTTATTTTATACAATATATATATATATTAAAATAAACAGAAAGTGATATTAACACAAGACCTATGTCTCTGCAACATCCTAAATATGCCATATACATTACGCAGTTTTTAAAATCACATAAATACACTTTAAATGATGTATTGATGTTAATTTGCAAATTTTGACAAACTTAAGTGAAACATCAACTAGTAAACTGCCAAATTTTATCTTCAAAGGATACTTTTTCACAACAACAGATAATGAACGGTTTCGAAATCCAAGGTGTGATTCCAACAGTATGTATTGAATGGTTTCAAGATGGGATTCCAACAGTATGTATTGAACGGTTTCGAAATCCAAGATGTGATTCCAACAGTATGTATTGAATGGTTTCAAGATGGGACTCCAACAGTATGTATTGAACGGTTTCGAAATCCAAGATGTAATTCCAACAGTATGTATTGAACGGTTTCGAAATCCAAGATGTGATTCCAACAGTATGTATTGAATGGTTTCAAGATGGGACTCCAACAGTATGTATTGAACGGTTTCGAAATCCAAGATGTGATTCTAACAGTATGTATTGAATGGTTTCAAGATGTGATTCCAACAGTATGTAACTGTGAGAAAATTGAAGATTTCTGTAATCGTTATCTATACATTTGAGTTTATTTGGTCATTTTTTGTAAACCTGTTTATCTATTTTCCTATATCTGTTCATCTATTTAGTTATCTGTCCGAGTATATCTCATTATTTGATAATTTATATAACCACTTGTATAGTTCAGTTCACTTGTTTGTAACTTCGCTTTGTTTGTATGCGCAATTCTATGTACTTATATGCCTATTTATCGTTAACCTGCCTATCTTTTTCTGTCCTGCTTCAACAGTTTACCTGTCTTATCTGCCATCATGTGTATGTATGCTTGTTTTCTTTATTTGTATGCAAGTGAGCTTATACTGCTAGTTTTTCTATATACATATATATGTCTGATTATCTATGGCATTGAACATTCATATCGGTTGTCAGTTTAATAATAGGTAGGCAAATAGGTAAGCATAAGTAAGAGTTTTATTGATGAAGGAACAAACCACATGTTTCGACATCTGTCTTCTTCATGTATGATCGCTACTAAGTTTATAAATCCTTGTGTGCTTACTTATTATGATATTAACATAATGTGCTTTCTTACTCAAGGTTGTCAGTTTATTATTTTTGTGTATCTAGATGTCTCTTTCATTATATGTATACACATATCTACCTGTTGTACATCATTTTACTTTCTCTCTTTAACTGCCCAACAGATTAATTGTTTGGTTTGCTTGTTTGTTTTTGAATTTCGCGCAAAGCTACACTAGGGCTATCTGCGCTAGCCGTCCCTAATTTAGCAGTGTAAGACTAGAGGAAACTCTTGGGCTACTCTTTTACCAACGAATAGTGGGATTGACCGTCACATTATAACGCCCCCACGGCTGAAAGGGCGAGCATGTTTGGTGTGACAGAGATTCGAACCCGCGACTCTCAGATTGCGAGTCGAGTGCCTTAACCACCTGGCCATGCCGGGCCATTTGGTTTGCTATTCTATACATTTATATGCTTTATTTATCTATATATTTGTATGCATTTATTTATGTACCTGCATATTCGGTCTTACTAATTATCGTATATGACTACATAGGACTCCGTAAATCCTCATGGGGCCCGCACAGAAACATTTAATACCCTCATAAAACCACACAGAACCCCATATAGAACCAAATTTATTCACAATAACGTAAAGAAGTATTACAATTTCTGTCAAACTTAACAATCTGCCCCTAATATATGATTTGCAGAAATACCGCTAACGTGAACTGGTGTCGTAATCACCGCATAGGACCACAAAAGACACATATCTCCGCATATACCCATATATTGGTCAAAATATGTATCCATAGCAACTATATCAGCACAATTTATTAAAATACCACTATAAACTTTTAATCACAATCTCCATCAGGTCAGCTTGTAATGTTAATAACTGAAACAGTGTTAATATTAGTAACTAGAGCAGTGATAACTAAAGCATTTAAGTCTTCACAATCTATTATATATATAATTAAAGGAATAATGTGCACGTGTGCGTGGGAAGCTTATTAACTTTTATTACACTGGATAAAAATGAAATTTGGAGTAAAGAAAGGACATCGTTACCACGTGCGTTAGGAAGAGATGTGTATAGATAGTACCATGCATTGCAAAGAGATAGGAATCTGGGAAATGGATCTGTCATCCCTCAGAACTCCATCTCAGACAGTAGTGTTTATGTGTTAATGTTTTGTATCTGAATTTCTTCATTGGTTTATATACACTTAGAGTACCAGTACCATCACCCTGTTGAGTTATAATACTTCCCTCGATACCCAGGTTTTGAAAGTGTCCCCAGATCTGATGTCTCTTACTAGATAAGTCAAACAGTTTGTAATTTTTTTATCAGAACGTTCGACTCCAAGTGTCTTGTGTACTAAAGGTGTTTGGTGGGTGTCACGAGTTGTGGAATAGGTTTAACTTCGCAGTCACTGAGACGCCCCGCACGGCCATCAGATTTGTTCAGAACTCTACGTACCTAACCTCATATGTAACTAGTCTAGACAGGTCACTTAACTGGTTTAATTACTTTAAATACAGAGCTCTGCCTTTACATTTTATAAATTTTGTGAATTGAAGTACAAAATAACGCAATAATGTTTTTGTTTTTTTTTGTACGCGAAGCACGAGTTTCCCTCTAGTGATGTCATTAAGAAATACTTACATTATTTAAAAACTGCATACGCAAGATAATAAAATATACACTAACCAGATGAGCTTTTTTGCCCTATCATTATATTTCTGTTAATTTCATATAATAAAAATAAAGACATCCAACAACATACAACTAAGCAGTGAATAGGTCATATGTAGCGTGACTATAAGAGATAGAGTCAGACTATTTAACTAGTTATTATGTATATTGCTTAGATTAGTTCTTGTTAAGTTTTCTATTGTACACTACAATTACCTAGAAACCTATGTAATCTTAATAAAGCAAGCAAAATAGTAATGTCACTATACGAGGTACAGTTGGACTATCTATATAATTTTCATGTATATGTGCATAAAGTTCGGGTTGACGTGATAGGCAGCAGAGGTGTAAAGAGGTCTCAGTATATACTGACTTGTTTCATGATGCTACAAACTAAAACCATTAGTAACTAATATTAGTAACTGTAGCAGTGGTAATTACCAATAGGCAAACCTTGAAGTCATCTTATAATATGAGTAACTCAAACATGGTAATCACCAATAAGCAGACTTTGAGGTCTTTTTATAATATTAGTAACTGAAACAGTGGTAATAACCAATAAGCAGACCTTGAAGTCATTTTATAGTATTAGTAACTGTAGCAGAGGTAATCACCAATTGAGGTCATCTTATAATATTAGTAACTGTAGCAGTGGTAATAACCAATAGGGAGACTTTCAGGTCGTCTTATAGTATTAGTAACTAGACCTTAAGGTCACCTTATAATATTAGTAACTAATATAGTAGTAATCACCAATAGGCGACTTTGAAGTTGCCTTATACTTTTCGAAGCGGTAAGCGATAACCAAAGACTTTTTGATACTAAAAAAGATGAATGAATACAGTACAGTATTTTCAACAGCATTATTTTTGAAAACAAGTGAAATCATTTACCCAATTTAATAAATTCAAAATTTTCTTATAATTTCCTATAACGACAAATCCACAGTTTAAGTGTTCTAGCTAGTTTTAACAGAAAAATATTCTCATACAGTATTTCATAACGTAGAAAAATGCCTAAAGAATACATTATAATATACCCTGCTTAATATAGGTCATCCTATAATGTTAGTAACTGAAGTAGTGGTAAGCACTAACAGGCAGAATTTAAGGTCGTCTTATAATTAGTAACTAATGTAAGTTATACGCTAACCAGATAGACTTTGTGACCATCATATAAAGCAGTGGTAAACACTAACCAGCAAGAGTTTTGAGTCCTTTTGTATACAGTAATTAAAGCCAGATATACACTTGTGACGATAGTACCTAAAGCCAATCGAATGGTAGGTAACCAGTCACATCTTTAGGACATGTTTTGATGGAATAACTATAATCAAGTCATTTGTGTGAATATTATATATTAAGAGATTCTAGTATACATAACCGGTTAAATAATGCTACAAACCATAGCCAATTACAGGTTAAGTCAACAAATGCATGGTGTTAATAATCAGTAAAGCATACTTGTACCTCCTCCTGTGACATGACGCTCTTGTTTTCTTTTACTTCTATAGGGATTTAGGGATTCGTTAGTTAGTGAATTTTTCTTTCTTCGTGTACGTATCGTTCACACAAAATATAGACATATAAGTGTTCAAATCGCTGAGAACCAAAAATATTTTACTAGTGTAACATTTGTGTAAAGCGGATATATCAATAGTTACTTTGGAAGTGAAATGTTGAGCTCCTACGCTAATATTTGTTGCAATGGAATCTCCATGTTAATAGTATTAAAGTTTGTTAAGTAAGATATTATTATATACAGAGCCCTTAAAACGTTTCTTAGAGTGTTCGATTGTTGTTGCAGGTAGGCTGTCCGAAAACTTACCGCTGACCACTGTGGGACTAGCGAGCTCGAACAACAGAATTTTTACAGTTTACCGTGAGGCAATAATTCTTAGTAGATATACTAACGACTCCATGAGAAAGTGGAATCTGTTTTCATCTGAACTGTCATCAGAGGGCGCTACATCTGCTTGATGTAGCCAACATTTTTGTAAAACGGTGGCCTGCGTTCTTGGGTTGACTTAATAGGCAACAGGTCGAAGCTGCCCAGAATTCAACATAGCTATATACTGTCAGAATGTCCACTTCAATTTTGCTTATGAGGATACCTGAAGTCAGTTGCGTATTGTTGACGGACTTGACAAATGTCATCCGACAGCATACTAGCATGATAAATGTTTCACTAATTACTTCAAAAGTTAATAATAATGGGTCTTATCATACTCCAGCTTGCACCAGATGTATACAGATATATAACAGTAAGGAAGAGCCTTCCTTTTTTCAATGTATTTTAGTTTGTATGAAAAAAGTTTTTATATATTTTTTTGTTTTTTTACAGATCAATTATGACAAGAAAAATAACTTCTTGAATTTTAAACCCAGATTTTAAAAAACTTACAATATCACACGTGTGGATTTGTTTAATATTATAAAATTCTATTACCAAAGCATAATGGGTCACCAGATATTACACATAATAAATTTGTAAAAATTAATAAGTGTGTTTGTTTTTGAATTTCGCGCAAAGCTACACGAAGGCTATCTGCGCTAGCCGTCCCTAATTTAGCAGTGTAAGACTAGAGGGAATGCAGCTAGTCATCACCACCCGCCGCCAACTCTTGGGCTACTCTTTTACCAACGAATAGTGGGATTGACCGTCACATTATAACGCCCCCACGGCTGAAAAGGCGAGCATGTTTGGTGGGATGGGGATTTGAACTCGCGACCCTCAGGTTGCGAGTCGATCGCCTTAACCACTTGGCCATGCTAATAAGTGTGAAAAATAGGAAAGAACACATTTTATTACAAAACGATGCTTCATTTCTTCACGCAACCTGCACTATGTCGTTGTTAGTTCTAACCCATTAGTCGGAAAGAGCGACGACATATTGAATCATTATAGTATAATACTTCGAGACATGATCTATACATATCTAATGAAACTCTATGTTATACAAGTAGTAGAAACAAAGAGCTAAAAACGTGGCAACACACGAAGATGAAACAAAAGAATATAATATTTGATAAACGTTCAGTCTCTTGAAGCTCTGTTCTACAGTAAAACATAGATTTATAATGACGAATAATAATACCCTACTTCACATATTAAAAGCTGTAATCTTATAATTCTACTTGAAGCTCTGTTCTATAGTAAAACATAGATTTATAATGACGAATAATAATACACTACTTCACATATTAAAATCTGTAATCGTATAATTTTACTTGAAGCTCTGTTTTATAGTAAAACATAGATTTATAATGACGAATAATAATACCCTACTTCACATATTAAAAGCTGTAATCGTATAATTTTACTTGAAGCTCTGTTTTATAGTAAAACATAGATTTATAATGACGAATAATAATACCCTACTTCACATATTAAAAGCTGTAATCGTATAATTTTACTATGTATGCATATAAATAGAAATAATAACTAAATATAGAGAATGTAAATCAACAGGCTTGATTTTATAGCATACACTTACTCATTATGTTTAACGGATTTTGATACTTTCGGTTTTATTTTATTCCAACAAAAGACAACATTAAGATAAAATATTAACCTAAACACGTCTGAAGTACGATAGTGCATGTGCTGCAATATGACAAAGTTAAATCACTTGTAATCAGATTCACGTTGTGTAATATGACAAAGTTAAATCACTTGTAATTAGATTCACGTGGTGCAATATGACGAAATTAAATCACTTGTAATCAGATTCAC
>NW_013667284.1:159291-161398 GCF_000517525.1 Limulus polyphemus | reverse complement strand
CGTGGTGTAATATGACGAAATTAAATCACTTGTAATCAGATTCACGTGCTGCAATATGATAAAGTTAAATCACTTGTAATCAGATTCACGTGGTGCAATATGACAAAGTTAAATCACTTGTAATTAGATTCACGTGGTGTAATATGACGAAATTAAATCACTTGTAATCAGATTCACGTGGTGCAATATGACGAAATTAAATCACTTGTAATCAGATTCACGTGCTGCAATATGACAAAGTTAAATCACTTGTAATCAGATTCACGTGCTGCAATATGACAAAGTTAAATCACCTGTAATCAGATTCAGGCAGGAAGATTATTACTATGATACGTATTTTCAACTAGAAAACGACAAATTTACAGAAATGGTAGATAGTTTATCCCAAAACAATCCAAAATTTCAACTGTCATTCGTATGAGAAATTTGAATAAGATCCTTTATACACAGCAGCACCTTCACCGAACTGGGGTTCTTTTCTGTTAACCTCATTGACTGAAATTGGAATCAAAAATTCCATTTTTTCTATGTATGTCAATCAGATGCTATTTGTGTATAATTCTGCTACTGACTCTTAGTCAACGATTTTGCTAGTCCTGTAAGCATTCGAGCTGTTTGCAGAAATACTTTAAGGTATACATTCTTCCGTATAACTCAGATTAGCTTGGTTTAGACAGATTTTCAAGCAATCTTCAAACTCTAAATCTACCTTATTTCTTCCACCTTATATAAACATATTTAGTGATAAACATATCCGATAAATCATTTCTGAATAAACTCGAATTTCATCTAGACGTTCTCTTTTTTGTCACAAATATGTATGTTTGTTTTATATACATTTAAAATGTGCTAAATATTTTCACAGGATGATATTTAGTTTAGAAACCAAGCAGTGGTAATTTTAGCAACATAAAATACACACGCAGATGTGAGTGTTGTTGATTACACTCATTATTTATGCAATGAATAAATGTGGAAATGAAATGGAACAGCACTGAAAACACGTATTCTACTATTTTATCAGGCGTAATTACATGCTTAACCTAATATTTTGTTTTTATTCTATACGTATAATGTAAAGATTTACAAATGTATTTCCTAAGGACGTTGAAAATTACATTTCCTTTGAAAGGAAACTTCGATGTCGATTTAAATAGCATGGTTGTATGTGTGAAGGAGATTGTGAGGGAATGATATGATTTGACATACAGCTTCAGCAGCAGGTTAATATTAAAACCTCCGTTTCCAACTTCCATGGTAAATTCATACGAATATCATGCTTAGAAATCTGAACACGATAGCAGTATTTGAAAAGAAGTAATTGCAATTCATTCTAATTGCTAAGTATCCGAATCACTGTCTTTCTGTCTGTTGGATTTTAAACTTGAGACTGGCTAGTTAATTTAATGCAGCTTGCTTATTGTTTCCGTAAATTTCAGGTTTTTTCGTGTAATTGACTAAGGTTTCATAATATGAATTTTTATATTTATATATATTTAAGTTATCGCGTTTGAAAGCCTTTTAATATCTATCTTTTCCATAGAAATATATACATAATGTAAGGAACATTAACTGTATAAGGTATATATTTCATGTTGAAATTTATATTATGATGATCAATTTAACTGGAATAAGAATAGACATGAGAATAAAAACAGAATTACAACGGCATTCATAAAATGCTCAGAATACAAGATATTAATTTTCTAAATATGGTAATGAAGTAATTATCTTATCTAGTTAGCTGTCAAAAGTATAACGATATGGAACATACATTAAAATCAATTTCCAGTTTATGTTTCTTTTTTGTGGCCACTATATTTTCATCTATATTTATGACAATCAATGCCACTGTATACAAATAAGATATTTTTATGAATATAACTATTCCACTATACGTAGTTAAAATTAGCCTCTTTTAAATTTAAATAATATTTTTTCTCTCTCTTTATATAATGTGTTTGCATATGATGAAAATGAAATGAACAATACAAAATGTCATTAAGTTTAAAACTCTAAGAAAATTTCAAACAGCCGAACTTTCCATTAACACTACTTTTGCGTAAGTAATAATATAATAGTTCTTAAGAGAAACATCCGCCATCCA
>NW_013667284.1:153519-158726 GCF_000517525.1 Limulus polyphemus | reverse complement strand
AGTGAACTTGGTCCAGTGACTTTAATCATAGAACTTCTAGTGAACTTAGTCCAATGACTTTAATCGTAGAACTTCTAGTGAACTTAGTCCAGTGACTTTAATCATAGAACTTCTAGTGAACTTAGTCCATTGACTTTAATCGTAGAACTTCTAGTGAACTTGGTTCAGTGACTTTAATCGTAGAACTTCTGGTGAACTTAGTCCAGTGACTTTAATTGTAGAACTTCTAGTGAACTTAGTCCAGTGACTTTAATCGTAGAACTTCTAGTGAAGTTAGTATAATGACTTTAATCGTAGAACTTCTAGTGAACTTAGTCCAGTGACTTTAATCGTAGAACTTCTAGTGAACTTAGTCCAGTGACTTTAATCGTAGAACTTCTAGTGAACTTAGTCCAGTGACTGTAATCGTAGAACGTCTAGTGACTTTAATCGTAGAACTTGAAATTCATAATTTTAATTATTTTTCATATTTTAGAAATTATGTTCAAAAACTTGCTGACAGAAAAACTTGGGTATTTAACGTACAGAGTAACAGTAAAATTTTATAAATATGTGGAAACATGTGCAATTTATAAAAGGTTAAGTACATCTCTAGAGAAGTGAGGAAAGCCCAAGGAAATTCAAAATAGGATAATAGAATATTTCAAAAAAGTGATGAAGCTAGAGTTATGATAGTTATGAATGAGGATTGTTATAGTCATATAGTTTTAGAATATTTAAGCAATGACAATTAAATAAAAATATTTAATGCCGACAAAGATTTTCATATAAATAATGTAAGAGGAAAACTAGTTGATTATATAACTCAAAATATCGATGTTTTTAGGGGAAAAGGAGTGGAATATGGTCTAAGTCAAAATTATTTTGGAAAATTGTGTTATCTAGTTACACAAATGTAACTACCTTAATGATTATTTTAAAAGTAACCATGGTTCCAAGTACCCTAGAAATTTCGGGCCGATCAATAGTAGGGGTACAAATAAAACCACTTAATCTTTAAGTAATCTATTGGATATTATTTTCAACCTTTTGTGTGTAAAGAAGCAAATAATATTAGAGGCAATACGGATTTTATTCAATATCTGCCACAGAATGTAAACACAAACCATTCTTGAATATTGTATCATTCTACTTTTGTTTTCAATTTGGTTATTGTTTAATGGACATTAAATTTAAAAATGGTAAGCATAAAAATATTTAATAATGAACTTATTTTATGGGGTTTATCTTTTGTTGTAATTAACTGTTTTCGTTTTTATTCTCCAAAATGAATTATAACTCCAACTTTCTGGAACAGTGTAAACTATTTAACATTTCGATGAAACTGTCTTTAAATGACTGTTTTGTTATTTGGAATAACAACTTCAAGTTGAAATGAAAGAGAGGTTTAAATTTACATAGTACTATGAAAGTTCATTACCTTTTTAAATATTTGTAAAGATATTAGAAAGGACAACTATTGAATTAGTACTGACTTATTTTATAACCCGAAATGTTAACATATGCATTTAGATTTTTTTAGTAATCATCCCAAACCTGTAAAAGTAAGTATTCCTTTTTGTTTAGCACACATTTTATATACTTCTTTGTACCAGACCCTGAAACGCTTCGAATAATCCAAAGGATTTTTAGTCAGTTATCCTAAAGAAATAATAAATCGAAGATTACAGATTGCAAAAACATTCGCATAATAAAGAGATTATTACTTTAGTTACAACACACATCTTATCTACATGCATTAACAAGCTGATTATGCTATTGAAATAATTAAAAGCTGTTTTTTTTTCACTTTTCAAACAATTTGGGCTAGGAGGCAACTTTCAACTTTACAAAGAATTCTAAATTGCAAGAAACAAACATAAATTATATAGAAAGATATTCTTTCCTGTAATAAGAAAAATTGTCGAATGTATTATAATAATTACTGAAAAATAGCTTGTTTGTTGCTAAACGCAATGCTACACAATGGGATATCTGTGTTATGCCCACTTCGGCTATCAAAACCGGATTTTCAGCTTCATAACTTCTCACACTTACCACCGGAGAGTGAGCATAATAGTAATGCTATTATAATTACTTAAGATAATTTTATTTTTAATATTGATGGTCATATTAATTGTAATATCAACAATATATTTTACGTCCTTGAATGAACTGGCTGTGGGAGTCAATACGTTGACGAAACTAATAATTTGAGATCACGAATAAATTTTCGTAAGTATCATATTGAAAATCCCAAAAATTGCTGTCAGTAAAAAAAAAGCATATACGTTATTGTAATTAAAAAAAATTAACAGCTTTAAAAAGTCGCTTTAGCGCGTTTTTTCATTCTTGTATTGTAAAGAAAAAATTAAGTTAATTTTCGAAACATATTTAATTGGAAGAGTTTCAGTGTCATTGAATAATTATTAATTAATATCCAGTAATGAGTCAGTTTATAATCGCGGGAATGTTAGTTCTCTTCAATCAAACAAACACTTATCCATGTACACTTCTTTATAACAAACTATAAGGAAGTGTATGATAAAAACTGTTTTCATAAACAACACTTTATGATACCCTTTCGTCAGTATTAATTTTTGTGTTTTTAATGCTGCTTACTAATTAATAGAATTTTTTTCATGTGTTTTAAAGCAATGGTCTTGTTTCTGTTTTATGGCGTTAATATTATTTACGAATTATATCCATTTATTGTATCATGTCTGATCTTATTTCATTTTAAATTTATATACTTATAACTTATTTACGATTTATACTTTTTACCTTCTGTAAGTTTTACTTGTTTTATATACTTAATTTTATAGATTTATTCCCCAAAAAGTAACCCTAAGACTTTGAAACCGGTTTGGTTTATATTAATGAAGAGAAAATACACTTTGGAATAATGGAAGATGATGAGAACTGAATAAATAAACGTCACATGTGCGCACGTACAATAATATAAACGAACATACAACGTTGAATTGTTGCACAATAGAATTAGCTTTATTAAAAACGGGGTAAAATTATTAATAGGTTCTATAATAACCATACAATAAGTTAAATATGTCACGATATACAATGTTACAAGCAACTGGTAAAGTTAGAGGCATGATGGTTTGCTCCAGACATTTCAACCAGAACAGGTAAAATAACACACAGATACACACACACACACACACACACACACACACACACATATATATATATATATATATATATTTACTTTAATCGTAGAGCTTCTAGTGAACTTGGTTCAGTGACTTTAATCGTAGAACTTCTAGTGCAGTTAGTCCAGTGACTTTAATCGTAGAACTTCTAGTAAACTTAGTCCAGTGACTTTAATTGTAGAACTTCTAGTGAACTTAGTCAAGTGACTTTAATCGTAGAACTTCTAGTGAACTTAGTATAATGACTTTAATCGTAGAACTTCTAGTGAACTTAGTCCAGTGACTTTAATCGTAGAACTTCTAGTGAACTTAGACCAGTGACTTTAATCGTAGGAATTCTAGTGTACTTAGTACAGTGACTTTAATCGTAGAACTTATAGTGAACTTGGTCCAGTAACTTTAATCTAGTGAACTTAGTCCAGTGATTTTAATCGTAGAACTTCTAGTGAACTTAGTCCAGTGATTTAAATCGTAGAACTTCTAGTGAACTTAGTATAGTGACTTTAATCGTAGAACTTCTAGTGAACTTGGTCCAGTGACTTTAATCTAGTGAGCTTAATCCAGTGACTTTAATCGCAGAACTTCTAGTGAACTTGGTCCAGTGACTTTAATCTAGTGAGCTTAATCCAGTGACTTTAATCGCAGAACTTCTATTGAACTTAGTCCAGTGACTTTAATCTAGTGAACTTAGTCTAGTGATTTTAATCGTAGAACTTCTAGTGAACGTAGTCCGGTGACTTTAATCGTAGATCTTCTAGTGAATTTAGTGCAGTGACTTTAATCGTAGAAATTCCAGTGAACTTAGTCCAGTGACGTTAATCTAGTGAACGTAGTCCGGTGACTTTAATCGTAGAACTTCTAGTGAACTTAGTCCAGTGACTTTAATCGTAGAACTTCTAGTGAACTTAATCCAGTAACTTTAATCGTAGGAATTCTAGTGAACTTAGTACAGTGACTTTAATCGTAGAACTTATAGTGAACTTGGTCCAGTGACTTTAATCATAGAACTTCTAGTGAACTTAGTCCAGTGACTTTAATCGTAGGAATTCTAGTGAACTTAATCCAGTAACTTTAATCGTAGGAATTCTAGTGAACTTAGTCCAGTGACTTTAATCTAGTGGACTTAGTCCAGTGACTTTAATCGTAGAACTTTTAGTGAACTTAGTATAGTGACTTTAATCGTAGAACTTCTAGTGAACTTAGTACAGTGACTTTAATCGTAGAACTTATAGTGAACTTGGTCCAGTAACTTTAATCTAGTGAGCTTAGTCCAGTGATCTTAATCGTAGAACTTCTAGTGAACTTAGTATAGTGACTTTAATCGTAGAACTTCTAGTGAACTTGGTCCAGTGACTTTAATCTAGTGAAGCTTAATCCAGTGACTTTAATCGCAGAACTTCTAGTGAACTTAGTCCAGTGACTTTAATCTAGTGAACTTAGTCTAGTGATTTTAATCGTAGAACTTCTAGTGAACGTAGTCCGGTGACTTTAATCGTAGATCTTCTAGTGAATTTAGTGCAGTGACTTTAATCGTAGAAATTCCAGTGAACTTAGTCCAGTGACTTTAATCTTAGTGAACGTAGTCTGGTGACTTTAATCGTAGATCTTCTAGTGAATTTAGTGCAGTGACTTTAATCGTAGAAATTCCAGTGAACTTAGTCCAGTGACTTTAATCTAGTGAACGTAGTCTGGTGACTTTAATCGTAGAACTTCTAGTGAACTTAGTATAGTGATTTTATCGTAGAACTTCTAGTGAACTTAGTCCAGTGACTTTAATCGTAGGAATTCTAGTGAACTTAGTGCAGTGACTTTAATCGTAGAACTTCTAGTGAACTTAGTACAGTGACTTTAATCGTAGAACTTATAGTGCAGTTAGTCCAGTGACTTTAATCGATCGTATAACTTCTAGTGAACTTAGTCCAGTGACTTTAGTCGTAGAACGTCTAGTGAACTTAGTCCAGTGACTTTAATCGTAGGAATTCTAGTGAACTTAGTGCAGTGACTTTAATCGTAGGAATTCTAGTGAACTTGGTTCAGTGACTTTAATCGTAGAACTTA